>NC_056731.1:789164476-789239476 GCF_019279795.1 Protopterus annectens | reverse complement strand
ACAGCTGGAGAACCTGTGCCAGCCTTCCCCAGGAGAATCTGTGTGGTTGTATAAACTCTTATCTTAAAGTGTGCATGTGTCAGCAACTTGGACAGAGACACAAAGCACTGGTTGGACAGAGAGAGTGCTAGACATTTTAGTTTGCCCACTAGGCTGAGATCTTGGGGACCTGGAGAGAAAGGGAGAAACCAGCCCCAGACCGAGTGTGATCTCTATGAGCTTGTAAGGGAAATTGTACTTTAATGTGTGCGTATTTATTATCCTTTCCCTATATGGATGCCCCTCACTGGTGTTAGTGGTGAGGATTGTGGCTCCTTGATTGCTGGCCCAGTGCACAGGCGTCACATGTCCATATTCCTCTGTGACTTCATCACATTATAACAGGTTGATAACAACACTGAACTCCTTCACATCATAGCAGCAGCTTAATATCTACAAATAAGACCCCTTACTGCATCCAAACCAACTGTAAAACTCTCTGTATAACCCCTACAACCCACAAGGCATATCTAAACAAGCTCATGTCCCTCACTGTGGAGCCAAACACTATTAGTTCTGGGGCTATCAACTATCCATCTATAAACTGACACATTTTACTAAAAACATGTTCAATGCTTCTTAAACCTCATCAGTGCAAATACACACTAGTCTAGACTGTACACTTCCCTCCTAGACGATCACATGTATTGGACTTGGTCAGTACAAACATTGCACCATTGTGCCCTAAGCCTATAATTACAACATATCTGGTTAGGTCTAACCATCATGGTCATCATAATTAGAACCCACCCAAAACATGTACAAACTTTAATATCGTCAGACATTTTTATAAGCTGAATTTACTGCAGCTAGATTATGACCTGAAAAGGTTCAAGAGCTCCCCTCCCCAACCCTTGATGACCCATCAGGAATCATTGTTGCATTTTTGAAGAGGATCTATTCTCAACTCAGTTCCTGCACTGAGAATTCAGTCCCCATCCATAACAAATACAGCACAACAAAAAAGAGGCCTTACAGCAAAAGTAAAACTCTCTTCTCTGTTAGGAACAATCTGAAGTCCCCCACACCTCAAAGTTAAACTTAAGAAGTTAAACACAGAGCTTAGAAACCCAATCAAATCTTCCTAAATGATGTATGTTTTGAAAGTTGCCACCTCTGTCAAAGACAATTACAAATCCTTCTTCAACTATGTGAGAAACTTTTGAAACAATAACTAACACTGCTGAGTTGCTACATAACACACTGCCTATTCAGCTTCTGAAGACATGCTGATATATTAGCAGACAAATTTATTTCAGTTATGCTCCCTTTTTCCACCTAACCTCCACACACGACTCCAAGCCTTCCTCCCAAGCATCACATCTGAGTAAGTCCTAAAGGCTCTCTTTCTCTCTCAGATGTTAAAAAACGCTAGCTTAATAGGAACCTGAAAATGACCTCTGTATAACTGAACCACTCCTTCCTTGTCAGTATGAAACACAGTCTCACTGACCTATTCCACAATATGTTCAACCTCAGTCATCTGCTTCATGTCCAAAGCAAGGATAAAAGCGGTAGTCAACCCCTTCTAAAAGAGAGGCCTCACCACTGATACTGAAAAATATAGACCCATAAGCCTCAAAAGCTACAAGACAATGGAACACCTCACTATGGACATCATAAACACATACATTGATAGCTAAAAGTCCCTTGACCAAAATCAGTCTGGATATGTGAATGGTAGATCCAGCCTACTCAACCCAGTAGATTTCTTTGACAAAGTCAGATGAGTCAATACACACATCATATCATGAACTAGACAAACCTGTTGTCACCATTGCAGACCCAGGCATCATAGATAAGCTAGTTAAACTAAACAAAAATCCTTAAATCACCTAGTGGATAGCAGACATTTTTACAGACAGAACCCAGCAAATTAATTTGGAGACACACTGTCCTCCAAAAGCCTTGTTACCGCCAATGTCCTTCAAGGTACTGGAACTGCTAATTTTTGGTATATACTTCTCTCCTCCAAGGTGGTGACAAGGTCCTATAGCTGACAAAGTTAATTTATGATTGTAGACTTGGAGTCATCATCCACTCCCCTGATGACACCTAGGCTGAACATTTTTTACCATTTATAGTATAATCAATAACTATCCAGAATCACTAATTAGATCTCCCTTTATGAGACTGTTATATGTTTAGCAAGCATCCACTGTAAGATGTAAATCAAGACTCTTGGGGGGGGGGGGGTCGGTGATGCTTAAAGACAATGTGGAGTGGAAAATGTGCACTATGGCCACATAATTTGCTACTGCTATGAAGAATAGAGGTTTTGGCAGTTTCCTATACAAAAGTAAGTGATCCGCAAATGTCATGTTCCTACAAATGATGATGTTATATTTTAGCTGATTGGAATTATTGATATTAATCATTTGTCTACAAAACTGCATGTTGAAAGTTGACTTGTGGTAGCTACATTCATTTCATATTTTCTCAAATGCAGATACATTTTTAATTATAGATTTCTAGACTCATCTCTCTAATTATTCTTCAAAAATTCATGCAGGAGGAAGTAATAAGTTGATCATGGTTGAATGTTAAGAATTGTATTCCACTCTTTGTTATATATTTCTATGTATGTAAGTATATTGAGTGCAGGGTAGAATGGGAATGTCAATTGCTGTAAATCTGTATTTTACATGCAACTGTTGTAGTTTGTTAATGTGGATTTAGAAGTGTCAATAAATATGATTTTACAAAAAATAAAAAAACTACATTACTCTTCATAGTGGAGACTCAAACATTTATCTCCCTAAGTGCAGTAGAGTTATGTTTCCAATTACCTTTATATAACTGAACCACTCCTTGCTTGAGAGTAAGATAAGCAGGTGAGTAGTCTGAGAGATATCTCCAGTTCCAAAGCCACAAAATATGGCATGGTTGCTGGAAACACTGGAAGAGGCTCAGCCTAGCTCAGTGAAGTCATCTGGCCAGGTTATAAGTATTGACACAGATGGATGCATGGCAAACACACCATATAAATATTGATCATCTTGTGAAGTTTCTGCTGTGTAGCCTGGTACAACTCTTTATTCCCCAAAAACCTATCTAGTTCTGAGTGTAACAATACATTAAAGCCAACTCCTCATATTAGATTTCATTGTGGGGGTTGGATATTTTATGGATACCATCATCCTACAGGCTAACTAAAAACTCGGGAGAGCTTGAGTTTAATTAATAAATGTTCACCAGGGTGAAGTGATCATCCTGGCTATTGGACAGAATGATCTTCCACTCCTTAATCTCCCCAACCTGATGCAAGTGGTCTCCCATCTCAGATTTTTACTGACTAAGAGAGAGATACCCTGGGTTGAACTCACACAGTAAGCATCAGAGCTTCATAGACTTTTTGTTCTCTAAGGTTTGCCTGCTACAAGAGTTTCGTATTGATCTTGTTATGATGTAAAAATGGTAACAGTCTGGCATTCTAGACAGAGGGTACCCAACCCTTAGGTACCTAAACCCTAATACATAAGAAAACTAATTTGAATGACAAATGAGGACATAACTTGCTAGAACTGAGATACCTTTTATTTTAACTCACTCCAGAAGTCACTTTCTCTTACTTTGGGTATTGCATATAACCAGTAACCTGTTAAATACCATATGCGATAGAGAATCAGCATAATGCTTGAACTTATTACCTTACCTATTAGTCAGACTTGAACTGATTACCTTAGACTTTTATGGTAAGTACTTGACTGATTAAAAGAGCTGACCTCTAAGATGCAGGAAAATCATGGTATCCTTCCACCACTTCTAGGCTGTTTTTACTGATCTGATAAATGCACTTATTATCATGGGAGAGGAAAAGAAACTGACAGTGTAGAGTAGGTATGTATCATTCCATAACACCGTGTTCCGTTTGCGCTGAGAAAGGGGTTCTCTTCTACTAAATTTGAAGAACAAACAGCAGCTAATAACATCTGAAAAGAAACAAAGACAAATTATGAGCACTGAATATGGCACAGATGGTTTTGCCGCCCACCTTCCCAAGTATGTCTCATACAACTATTCACAGAAATAATTGGCATAAGTATTCTGCATCATAGATGAGTGAGAATCTGACAGCATGTGGATATTTCTGTCCTGCAGGTAATTCTTGAGGTCCCTTCATGAAAATTAATGAACTCTTATACAAATGGAAGATAACATTTACAATTTGCAAGCTAAGGGATGATTTTCATTACATTCTTTGCCACTGGGAATAAACCTTTAAGAAGGTGTACAAACCTATGCCAGGAAGACACCCATCAGTGGTCGAGCCATGATATTGTATGGCTTATTTTGGATAAGCTCCTTGACCTTCCAAACCCGCACGTACAGCAAGTGCAACAGCTCAAAGACCACAAGAAGAACCAACCACAAATAGAGTCAGCACAAAGTGTGTAGTATCAACATGAAAAACACAATTTAATGTGTAAAATACATATTCCTGGGTGAAGGGACAAAAACCCCAAGTCCCAAACCAAACCACTTTCGGCTAAACAGCCTTCTTCAGTGGAAGACAAAAATACAAAAACAGAAACAGAACTAAAAGGTCCTTCTTATAAATCAAACAGCAGAGCCTAGCAAACAATCCCATTGGTTGATTCATAAATGCTCGTTCAAGCCAAGAGGAAAAAGCCCCACTAGTTTAATAATCCATTTTTTCTCCTTAATGTTCAAAACATTGCGCCAACCAGCTTTATCCCTACATTTCCTTGTAACATGATCAATAATAGAGAATCAGGAGACAGACTAATAGGATGTGTCCCTTGCGGTCAACAGTGATAGGAGACAGACTAATAGGATGTGTCCCTTGCGGTCATTGCTCATACTGTCATCAGGTTAATAAGACCAAAGAATTTACAAGCAAGAATACATCCATTGTGTACAATATTTTGTTTCTGACCAACTGTAATACTAGTTGGGTTATCTATTTGGGGACCTGTACATGCTCTGCTTTTTATGTGGGGCAAACATCTAGACCTTTGAAACTCAGGATAGGGGAACATATGAGTGACATCAGACTTAAAAAGCCTTTGAATGCCTTATATAAACACACTTGTAAACATAGTACTTCTGTATTCAGATTCTCTATTATTGATCATGTTACAGGGAAATGTAGGGATAAAGCTGGTTGGCACAATGTTTTGAACATTAAGGAAAAAAATGGATTATTAAACTAGGGGGGCTTTTTCCTCCTGGCTTGAATGAACATTTATGAATCAACCAGTGGGATTGTTTGTTAGGCTCTGCTGTTTGATTTATAAGAAGGACTTTTTGGTTCTGTTTCTGTTTTTGTATTTTTGTCTTCCACTGAAGAAGGCTGTTTAGCCGAAACCGGTTTGGTTTGGGACTTGGGGTTTTTGTCCCTTCACCCAGGAATATGCATTTTACACATTAAATTGTTTTTCATGTTGAGACTACACACTTTGTGCAGGCTCTATTTGTGTTTTGATTATTTTGGATAAGATCAAATGCTGGAATTGACTGCATCTGTATGTTCACATGCAATGAAGTAAACAAAAGGGAAATATTTACTAGTGACTCAATGGAGAAAAGCCTACGTAACAGTCCTCAAAGAAAAAGAATTAAGTCCTGAGATGTACAATACTAAATGTTAATAAACAACATATACAGTAGTAAATCATAGGGGCAGAGAGTCACCTACTTATTTTTTACACCTCTAAGTGTTACTGCTTGCTCCTACCTTTAATTAATACCGATAAATACAGGCATCCTTCAGGCCTCTTTCCTGGGTTCATTTCCTCTTCAACATCTACTGCTGTGATGTGAAAGTAGTTGTCAAAGATGTATGGCTAATCAAGTTTGCTGAGGACTGTAAACTGGGTGCTATTATTGTCTTAATCTCAATGCAAAAAAAAAAATGCCATTGGAAAACACATCTATCCTAATGATTATCGCATTTTTGGTGCCCTGCTTAAAATCAACACAGTCATTGGAGATCTAGGTTCTTTCACTGACAGCTGTGAAGCCGCCCACATCTCTCAAAATATATAATATATATATATATATATATATATATATATATATATATATATATATATATATATATATATACATATACATATATATATATATATATATATATATATATATATATATATACATATATATATATATATATATATATATATATACATATATACAACTTTATAGTTGCATAACACTGGGGAAAGGAGAAACTCTGAAAATAGAGCACTATGATCTTTAACAATTTATTTTTAGTTTTTTATTTGTATTTGTTTTCTGGCGTAGAGCACTGATCTCCATGGACCTTTTTCAGACTCATGCTGGGAGCAGTGTCTGGTTAAGTGACTTCCTCAGAGTCACACAGTTAGGCAACAGAGGTTGAGGGAATCAAACTTTGCACCACTGGACCACAATCCTTATTTGCACTCCGATAAGAGTGACTAAGTGATATCTGTGGAAGTGCATTTCAAAAACACACAGGGCACCCATACACAGTTTGCTCAAAAATGACAGCATTTTTAAGTTTATATTTCTGAAAGTAAAATACTGTTTTGAATTTCACAAGGGTACACCAATCCAATTATGTTCTTTTGCTCATGTTAATATAGAACTCACGATGAAGTACATGTTTATGTGTTTTTGTTTGTTCTAATAAATATGACTACCAGTCATTTTCATTCCCCAGGGTGGGTGAAGTAAAATAATTAAAAATATATTAGGCTTTGATATAAGGTTACCAAATAAAAGGGTCCGTAGAACTAACGGATGGTTCAAGAGAAGCAATTTAACTGTGTAAAATTTAAATGTGAATCAGAGGTATCAATTATACTTGTAATGCCAAAGAAAAGAAGCAAAAAATATCTCTCTAACCAGAAGAGCTACCTGATGGAGTAAAGACACAGTAACAGTGGCATCAGATCTCAGTGAGGCTGTTCTCTTAGTCGTTCAGAACAGTAAGATTTGAATGATAATGTTTAGCGTGCCCTCCTTCCTTTCTGAGTAAAATTATGAAGTCAAATAAAAGTACCCAGTATTCCCACTGGTATAGTATTTCACCTCAGTAAGTCTAGAGTCTTTCTATGATACATGAATGTCAGTGGGGCATCTTTACTGGGGTTGTATATGTTAACAAGGAAGAAATTGTCATTACCAGTTTGAAATTTGTATCATGTTTAGACCAGCAGCAATTACAATTTAACTTTTTATGCAAAAGAATAGAGATACCACATGTTGCAGATTCATTTGTATTTGTTGTGTTTGTATTGAACAGTAGTTATACAGGGTCATTCAGATTTTATAATCAGTACCTGGATGACCTCTTTCTGGTACGGAAGGACACTAGGGGGGTCATTGATGAGCTTATAGAGTATATTAATCAGACTACGGACTTTCTAGTCTTTACTTCACAAATAGAAGATAAGAAAATTCCCTATTTAGATATATTACTTGAAAAACACTACGTGAACAAGACTTATACCTCTAAAATTTACAGAAAGCCCACATACTCCATCACTTTCTTCCACTATACTGGCTTGCATTCAGTTAAACAAAAGAGAGCTATTGTTAAAGGACAATATGTAAGGGCAGCTAAGATGGTAACTAAGGAGGTTGATTTTTTTGTAGAATGTGAAAACATGGAAGCAATGTTTTTAGAGGGGGGATACCCTAAAGGTATAACCACAGAACTGATGAAACAGGTGATAGCTAAAAGGGAGTCTAAACATTTTGTTCCAGTCTTATCAATAGATTCTCAGGGTTTCAAAAGGCAAGAAAACCCTCTAGACACTACCCACGGTTTGTACAAGAATTCATTTATTAGTACCTTTAACATAGATAGTGATTTCTTAAGGTGGGTTCTTGAAAAGAAACTGGGAGATTTTCCATGATGAATGGGAGATCCAGTCAGAGTTAGGGGATAAACCCCTAGTTGTATATAGAAAAGGTTGTAGTTTAAAGAACACTCATGAGAGAGCCCCGAAAAGTCATCAATTAACCTGTGAATAAGGGGATGAGGAAATGTGGGCAATGTCATTACTGTAAGTGGATCAAAGTAGGGGAACATTATTTAATAAAAAAAGACCCTTTGATATAAAGGGAAGATTTAATTGTCAAACTAGAGGGGTTGTGTATGTTGCTCTATATCAGTGATGTCAGAGCTTTTATATTGGTAAGATGGAACGTACCCTGAAGGAGCGTATTTACAAACATCTCTATGAGATGAAAAAGAAAGAAATGAGTAATGCACTGACCAAACATATTCTGGAATACCTGGAACATGAATTTAGATGTACTGTTATTGAACAAATTATGCAGGGTAAGCAGGGGGGGGCATGGACATTAATATGGGAGATAAGAGAATGTACTGGCAACTTTTATTTGATGCCTTTAAAACGCCATGGTTAAATCATAATTGTTCACTTGCCTGTTTGTTGAAAAAGAAGGCCCTGGAAAGATGAACCTGTCATTTTTATTAGATATACAAATACTAATCAGATAATCATTGGTATTATCAAACATTTGATTTTGATCACTGATTTTCCTCTTGGGTATTAAACTTGTTATCTCTGGGTTCAGTTTAGCATCACATTTGCAAATATTAGATATTTTTTAATAATATTCATATTTTTACTCTTGTATACTTATATCCCTATACATTCATATATATCTTTTATATATTTTTATATATTTATACATACTCTTCGGAATGTAATTTGGACTAGTAGACTAATGCCTACAACATAGTGAATGGTTAATGGTTAGCTGAGGTTTTTACCTTTAACATACAATATAAAAATGGGTGTTATTATTATTTGTTCAGTCATACATCTTTTATAAAAATATTTTAGCCATTATATATAAAAAAGGTAAGGAAAAGTATTTTAAGTGCTTATTTTAGTACTACTCATTTAAGAGGTTTTAATTATTTGAAGAGATGTTTAGAAGTTTATTTAAAAAGGGTGTTTAAAGTAATTGAAATTTATCTGAGGAAGTCATCTTGAAAAAGCCTGGTACTGATCCAGGCGAAAGCGCTTGATCTCATATGTTTTTCGTCTTTTATTTTGAATAAATTTGACAGTGAGCTACAGTTGAACTGGTTCGCTTTTCTCCTTTGCTCTGGATTTTGGTATTTATTGGTTTGGGTTTTTCTTTGGTTTCTTGTGTCTCAGGTCAGTTACATCCACATGGACTATTACTAAGTCATACTGGTACTTGTGGTGCAGTGATTTGAGTGTGTGTGTAGTGTGACTGATCCTGGCCCCTGATAAGAAACTGACCGCGACAATCTCTTTACTCAGTGCACTGAGAGGAACATCAGAGTGTCTCACAATGGAGTCTCCAATGACAAGAATGTTGGATTGTGTGGTGGCTTGTATTATGGGCTTAGAAGTACAGGCTCCATGAGATGTGGCTGTATGTGTTGATGTGAGTGTTGTTTTGAAAGAGTGTATTCAGGGCTGCTGATAGTATTTGTTGTGTGTACTTCATCTAGGAGGTTGGTGGGGTTAAGGAAGGTTACATTTAAGTGCCTCAGTATAAGTGAGTCTATTTGGCAGATTTGAAATGTATGTGCTGGGTGCAACGTGTGTACTACTGACAACCTGACTGGCATTAGGAGTGCTTTTATGTGAGAACTTTGCCTCCGGTGACATTGTGTAAATACATCTCTCACATACCTAATCAGTTTGTTTGAGAGTTAGCTGGCTGTCAGTAAACATGAGGCAATTTCTGCATTGCCTCAGGATGCCCATATAAAACAAGCTGGTAACAGAGATAGTGGGAAAGTTCAAATCCATGGCAACAGGCCCTTTTTACTGATGAGACGGTTATGGTGTGAATATAAAGTAATGTCAAGAGTATCTAGTTTGCCACTCTGAGGGCAGTGCTTGTCACTGCAAACTAGTTGTTCTGTGTGCAACTAGGTATTAGTGAAATTTCAGGGGTGATTTTACAGAAAAAATGTCATCTAAAGGTATCTGCATCTATATAGGGCACTGCCAAACAATTGAGGGGAAACTAATTAGTAGACCCTGATGTTTAATGAATTGATTATCTAGGGAGATATTCCGAAACTAGATTAGACAGCAGCTAATCAAGCAATACTTACTGAAAAAAGAATTTGTTGTCAAGAATGATGAAAAGAGGGGATTCATCTGATTGGCTACTAGTGCTGGTCTCACCACAGATTCATGCTGCTGGGATACAATGCCACTTTGCTTCTTCTCTCACCAGAAGCAAACAGTAGCACCAGTCCCAAGATGAGATGCAAGCACATCTGGTTTGATGAAATTTGCTGGAAGAGGTGGTATCCTACAAAAATTGGCCTTTCCCTTTAGATGTTCAAGGGGTTTAGCAGATGATAACTTATTCATAGGTGCTGAACTGTAAATAAAATCACCAGTAAAAACTAAGCTTAAAAACAGTGACTTATATGTGAAGGATCTGCTCTGCCCAGTGAAAATGCATGTTGTCACGATCCCCTTCAAGTAATTCACACCACACCAAAATGGCATTTGACGACTTTTATTAACTTTCTCAATCACAACTTTATTGAACAGCATACTTGGTTAACTAACCACAGTATGAACATCCATGTAGCAATTATTAGGCAGCATATCCTGCTCACCCGGCCCCAAAATAAGCAGCGTTGCCTCCACCACTCACTTACTTTCACTTATCAAAGCAGCATACTACCACTCACTTCCATCCTCAGCCAACCTCCTTGAATCCAATGCCCAAGAGGAGGAGCAGAAGCGGGACAAGCCTTCCCCTCTTCTCCACCTACCAGCCTGAGCCAGGCTGTTCCCCATCATTTACTGCAACACTTTCACCAAACTTTCCAAAAGCAATACCAAGTGAATGTTAAATAAATCCATTCCTCACTCACTCATATGGATCCCATCTTTTCTAAACCAAACTGGGTCCCTCTCATCAAAATCCCTATGCTTGATCATATGATTACCTAAATTCCCCAAATGCCTCGACAACCTAAAATTAACAAAATGACGGGCCAGCTCTAGTCCCATAAATCTGCTGGCATTTCTCCAAAAACAGATGAGGCACTATTTCAGACTATACAATACTCATGCCCAGAGATGCCCTCTTCAAGTTAGCTAAATCTTCCAATATCCTGTACACCAACTGACATTCTGGAATTACTCTGAAATTGTTACATGCCAAATGAACCACTAAAACTCATAATCCCTATCCGTGACCATATGTCTGTCAACTCCTCCACAAGTTGATGCCATATGAGGCCTGAGATACCATGCCACATGACTCTCCACCTGCAGCGATGTAAACCAAACGCATTGCCATTCGACCTAACTGCCACCCACTTTGCTGCCTAATGAATATAGGAATGAACCAGAATGACAATTATCTTTCCTAAAAAAAAAAAAAAAAAAATTATAAACAAGCAAATCAACCAATTATCTAATATAAGACAAAAAGGCATTTGAAGACCAAACCTAATAATAAACAGCTTATTAATCTCCACTGACCTACCTTTTCCTGCCAAATCAGAAGCCTTTTCAATAAGAAAAGAATAAGTTGAATACCTCTCCCCTGGAAAACCAAAAGCCTCAAAAGCCCTTCTCATCAAGCACAAACTGATTTCCCATTATCAACTTACCCCCTTTCAACTGAAAAATCAAAAACTGTGGATTCTCAACCTGAGACCACTGTAACCTTAGCCCACCCCACCGGGCAGAACAACTCATTTCTATCCTACACCAAAATAATATGTATGCCTCTCCCCATCTAATCTGTCTTAGCTCTACATAATCATATCTCTATGCAGGGAATACAATCACATCCTGCCAAACCAGCAACCCCAACAACTCTGACACCCTAAACATATATATCTATAGCAATAACATCATCCACAAATTGTAATCCACTAAATAACCATTCACTAATTCCAAACCCCACAACAAAACCTTAAGTGTCTATCTTGTCACTGGCCTCCACCTATCCACCCTGCCACTGGCAACACTACCTCAGCCTTAGGACATATGAGCTACTGTCTGTGATTCCATCACATCCTGCAGCCCTGCTGCCTGCACAAATATACTAATAGCAGCCAGATCCACATTAACTGACTGGACCACCTTACCTTGCCCCCAAGCCTAGGCTACATGCCACAATAACAATGTCTCCAACCAGACTACCTCTTCCTCAGGCAGATGCAAAACAACTTATTCAAAATCATGTAAAGCCCTACCATATGTCTTCCTTGTAAAAATCCCAAGACTGTTGCACTTATCGTTTCGTTATGTCAGTCCAATCTGCAACACCTAGTCTGGCAACAAGACTGGTTCACCCACTGCCTCCGGGGCTAACTGCCGAAACCTGCAAAACTGAAAGTGAGACAAACTATCAGCAATCCCATTCTCAACAACTGCCAAATGCACACCTGTAAAAGAAAAGTTTATTAACAAACTCTGTAAAACCAATTTCTGCAATACTAACAAAAGCAACCTAGATTTTGCTGGTTTTGACTGTAAAACCCAGACCACTACAGGACTGTCCAAATGAAAAATTACCCTGTTACTGTGAACCACTCCTGCCAGACCACAGATGCTGTCAAAATAGGCATCAGTTCCAAAAATGCCACATCTTTCTTCAGTTCATCTGTCCAATCATATGGCCATTGAGCAACAAACCGTTCACCACTAAATAATGCCCCCATTCCAATACCCACTGCTGTGTTCATAACAAATTGCAACTCCCCTTGCCAATGCAATCGACTGGAATAACAAAACACCATTAAAATGGTCCAAAAAGGACCACCATAATGCTAAATCAGCACTAACAAGCTTACTAGTCCTCACCCAATAATGTTTGATTCCACCTTTCAAGAAAAAAGCCACAGACCTACAAAATGTCCGACCAGGATGAATAGCCTGACAAGCAAAATTCATCAGCCCTAACAGCTCCATAATATCCCTAATTCACACTTTGTCCTTACCCCTCACCCAAGCAATCTTTTCCTTCAAGTATTCTGTTTTCTCAAGTGGTAAACAAAACAAGTCTCACTCTGCATCCATCAACAATCCCAGAAAACACATCTTAGCAAGGCCTTCCAACTTATTTGCAGGCTATGGAACCTGCAGCTCCTTGCACATCTTCATAAATGCCCACATACCCTACATGGTTCCTTCAATCCCTTCACCTACTAATAAAAAATCATCCAAGTAATGCACTGCCCTCTGAATCGCCACCTTTTGCAGTGCTAAACTTCTCAAAAGTGGCGCAAGCCACTGAACACCCCATCAACATAGCCTTGTCAAACTAAAACTCGTTCTGAACCACCATGCTCAACCATGGACACTCTTCCTCCGGAACATGTAGTAAATGGAAGGTAGATTCAATATCCACCATTACCAGCCAAGAATTTGTAATCTCTTGAATGACCTTCACCACATCATCTAACAAAGCATACCTAACTTTACGTTTTCTACCAAAATGAAATCATTAATTGAGTTCCTGTCAGGATAGGACAAATGGTGAATCATCTGAAATTCAGTGGGCAACTTTTTAGGGATCGAACCCAATGGCAACACCCTAAAATGTCAAAGGGAGATCAATCAAGCTTTCCCAGTAACCTGCCCGCACACTGCTTATTCCCTACAAACTCTTCCAAAATCTCGTCCCTCCCCCGCACTAAACACAAATTCTTACAGACTGATCCCTCCACCTTAACCCCAGATTTAATAGAAACCCTACAGAAAATCCTTTAATTAACTCCCCTGCAACAACCAAATCAGGAAATTGTCTGAGCATGTCCCACAAAATCCACACCTTAACGGGTGAATGCATCACCTGATCTTCCCCTCTGCCCCTGAAAGGACAGTCCTCTCCTCTGCCTTTGAAAATGACCTCATCCATGAAAGCCTGGATAATCCTAGAACAAAGGAGATAATGCTCCCCCTTCATTCAGAAAATAGCCCATATTGATGAAACTCCCTTCCCAGCAGCCACATTGAACAGCTGGATGCACGCCCACACAATCTGAATAAGTGTGCGAAAATCTGCATGTGGCTCATGAACAACACCCTGCATTAAAAGCATACCCCAACCACCTCCTCTCCTAACTTACCCTTTCTGCTAACAGTCCCAAAGTTATCCATTGTGGCGGCTAACCAAATGACAGGATGCCTAATTTTCCAATGCAGTGATTGATCCACTGCTTTATGCTTATGAAACCGCTGATCATACCACAACCAGGCATTCCCCACTCGCAGTCGCTGTGCCTCACAAATCAAGCTAAGAGGGGAAGTGCCATGGAGTTATCCTTATTCAGCCATACTGCCATGTAGTATACATGACTAAATACCTAATTGTCCCATGTTCTTGCTCATAGCTTACCCACTTTCCTCTGCCCCAGAGCCACTAAGGCTACTAGGGGATTTTTGCTGTTCACCGTTTCTGATTCCAATAAGAGTTGTACCCCTTCGCCATCAATTATAACAAAGATATCTATGTACTCACTTCTTCAAATCTTTTCTTTAACCAATGCCGGTATGTGAGGGGTCAAAAAGACTCCCTCTTTCACTTGACCCAAGACCTGCATTGCTAGCCAATTCCCCAGATGCATACTGAAATCCAGACTCATGTCTTGTTGTGACTCAGCCTTGCCTAAGTACAACCCTAAACTCCCTAAAGACAACCCTAGGCTACTCTCCCCACTCAATACACCCCTCTGAATCTGTCCCCTTTCACAAAACCTAACAGCTCCTAACAGATCCCTAATTCACACCTTGTCCTTACCCCTCACCCAAGCAATCTTTTCCTTCAAGTATTTTATTTTCTCAAGTGGTAAACAAAACAAGTCTCATTCTGCATTCATCAACAATCCCAGAAAACGCAACATCTTAGCAGGGCCTTCCAACTTATTCACAGGCTATGGAATCTGCAGCTTCTTGCACATCTTCAAAAATGCCCACATACCCAATTGCTTTTGCAATTTCTCCGAGCTGCTAAAGTGACTCCCCATCTCCACTGACCCCCAAGCTAGTCCCTAATAGCAACAAGTCTGACATGTCTGCCTGAACCTCCAACAGAAAATCATTACCTAGAACTTAATTGTCCATAGTTTCTCCAACTGGAACATCAACTGTGGCATCATCTACTGACTGTCGTGTCTGTTTCCCCCTGGCCACTGGCCTGCTTTT
Source organism: Protopterus annectens (assembly GCF_019279795.1). Lineage (NCBI taxonomy): Eukaryota > Metazoa > Chordata > Ceratodontiformes > Protopteridae > Protopterus > Protopterus annectens. The sequence continues at coordinate 789,224,276 of NC_056731.1, read as the reverse complement.
CGGTGCCTGTCCACACCTTTTCCTTCTGAACCCACTAGGTACCTCTGGAGCAGGAAACTCATTAGGCAGCTCCTGAAAAAGCTCTTCTGCTTGTGATACTATGGCTGCCATACATCAGAGTGAATCCCCTGCCCTCCCCCATAATGGTTAAAAGTACACCTTCTACGCACAACAAGCAACCATTACTTGTGAGTGCTTCGCATCCTGCAAAAGCACCTGAACCGATACTCCTGGCTCCCCTAAACATAACTGAGACACAGAAGTTGCTGATAATTACACCACCACCATTGAAATAATTTCATTGGAAAACCACAGAAGACCTTACATTCACCAATTTAACCCCACATACTCTGCATTCCAGCACTGCAACATGCAAGCCAACTTCACTATATGCATCTGGCTGTAAAACCTTGCCGAATGCAAACAATTACCGAAACACAGCCCTCACTCTCAAAACTCACATTAATCCACCTCATTTTCCAACTCCAGCAACATAAATGAAATGGAGAAGCCTAAACTCCCTCCTCACCTTGCAGCAGCCGATATGAACAGTATAAACATGCAAAACTAATGCAACTGGATCGCCTACCAGGAAAATCAGTAAAGCAAGTAACTCCATTCTCCAAAGCCTAGCCCTTCATCTACCATTTACTGGGAGAAAGAAGGGAAAAAATACCATAAAACCATTACCCACCTCTTCATTCACACTACTGTTAACCTAAGGCTTACCTGACCAACGAAGTACTTACTGGTTGTCTTGAATATAAGCCTGCAATACAGCTCAATTCCTGCACTCACATAAAACCCTCTTAACCCCTCCTTACATTTACCTCACTTCCTCCACAGCACTTATGTATCCAGGTTAACCCTTCCATACCCACTTCTCCACCTAAACTCTTCCTACTCCCCACTCAACCCAAACTTGTATCCCCCCAAACCTTTAGACCCCTTGTCTCCATTCTTCTAGCCCACTAGCCACTTTAAGTGTCTCTGGACAAATTGGTTTGTTCCCAAACCTCATTTATTGTAAGTTAGTGAAAAGAAAGAAAAAGCAAGTCACTGTAAGTAATTATAGTTCACTTTTTTGCCACAAGTTCAGCTTCTAGCATAGTACTTCATGTTTGACAGTACACAAAATGTGCAAGATCAGAAACAAACTCATACTATTGTTATATATATTCACATCTGTAAGGCAACAGAGGCAGCTGTTATTAAAGCATGCTTAACTGCTCATATTGATTTTTTATTATCTGACCCCCATGACCTAACACATAGCTGACAGAGTCACTGTTACAAAAAACAGATGTTCTTAAAATGGTAGGACATAACATTTGCTGTTGAAAGCTGCAAAACACCTTCAGGGAAGAAATGATAGTTAAACATCATGAAAATGATCAAAAGTACGTCACCAGTAAAAAAATAACTTCTACACCTTTTTTCACCTTTTACATACTAGTTGTAGTTTCACAAATGATCAAGATGTCATCTGAACCTAAGAGACAGAAAGAAAAACTGATGGTTTGTGTTGAACTCTGAGTATGGTGCTCACACGGATCCCTAGAGACAATTTAATATACACTATATGATGGACACAGGCAAACTTACATTCTTATAAAAGTAATCAAACCATATTAACATGTTCATATTTACAAACATTACACGTCACATATATTGTTATATATCATACAATGTTATATATAAGCGGCATTACGTTATTCAGTTCCTGTCTTCTCTTAAACCATATTCCTCCTACAAAACATTTTGCTTCATGTATTGTTCCAACAATTTCCATTTTTTTGTATGTAATTTACTCCTACCCTTTTCTAAAAATCCTAATTCCTGTTCTTTTATGTCTGTTACAATTTTCACTATTTCAAGTATAGTTGTTTTAGATTTTGATTTCCATTTTCCAGTAATTGCTTTTTTGGCAGCCACCAGAATTAAACTTAACAAGGCTTTACTATGTCTAGGTAATTCAGATCCTGCATCCCATCTCAGAGAAAATCATTTCTTTAGTTGCAGTCACTTGCTCAGCAATATTCCTGACAGAGTACTCTCTAGGAAATTTATAAATTCTGCCAACTCATTATACTCCCAAAACATATGTTCCCAATTATCTCTTTCTAACTCAGCCCTGCTCCAACATTTGCCACCTACCTAAGGAAAACATCTTTAGAGTCTGCTTAGCGTATAAAAGTATTTGTGCAAACACTTCCAGGCAAACTTCCTAAATCTTCTAAATTTTGTTACATATTTAAGGGCCATACATACGTCCTCCCATTGTTTCTATGTGAATTGTATATTTAATCTATATTCCTTATCTTTTTTTGAATTCTTCTGATTGATTCTTATAGTCATCCTGCAATATCTTATATGCCTTATTAATTATCCCTTTTTAATAGCAGTGTCTGTTCTAGAGTGAATTAAAAACACAACCAGTGCAGGTCTTTAATCTAGGATTCCTCTATCCCTTTTTCTTTGTCTATACTATTGATATCAATCCTTGATAGGGAAGGTAATCACTAGCCTGCAATCCAAATGCCTTCTTGGCCTCTTCCCATTCTATTACCCTTCCCCTCTCTAATTATTTGTTCCCAATACATTGGTTCATTTGCCAACTTCCTTCATCAAATATTTGCTTTACCCCTAGTTGCAGTCATCCCTTTCAGTGGAATCTCCTTTCTCTCTTCTCGTTTTGGCTTAATTCGTAGTAATCTTTCTGCTACTTTATGAATATAATATTCTGTATTACTGTTGTTGTTTTCCTCAAGGATCTGTGTTCAAAATGTATTTATTTAATTTATTTTACATTTGTTTACTGGGAAAGTCCGACTGGATATATGTCCATTTTCAGCGGAGGCCCGGGGTGAAAAGCTCCAGAAAGCAGAGTACAAATACATTAGGAACAATAGAAACATTTAGAGATAAGTATAATATGCAGTTTTCAGTAGGGTTACAAACTTAGATAAAACATAGTAGACAACATCAAAGTCATGCGGCTTCAGTTTCAGACAATAATACATGCAGTTATGGGACTTCCCATCAAGAATTCATACACTTACTACAGTATATGACTGAAATGCTTAGGGAGAGTTTACATCTCCCTAAATCCCATTCTTTCCTTATTTCTTGAATTACCACCACCCCACTTCATCATCATGCATTTCCACTTTGAAGTGTAGCTTTCTGCTTGTGTTATGTATAAGAGCCCTAACTGTGTAGCTTAATATAGCCCTTCAAATCAGGCAATCCTAAATCTCCTTATTTTTTTGGGAGGATCAACTTATCCCACTTAACTCTTGCCCTCTTCCCATCCCAAATAAAATCCTTCAACTCTTTATTAATTACTATCCACAGCTTTTCTTCTGGTTAATAAAATATTCCTGACCTAGGTATAAAATTAAAGGGACTAAAATAATTTTTACTGCTTGTATCTGGCTATTCATATCCGTAGGCAAGAGCTTCCAGTTTCTCAGTTTTTGTATTACCTTTTGTTGAGTCTCTTCCCATATATCCTTATATTCCATAACAGAATCCTTTTTAATCCATACTTCTATATACTTCATTTTATCATTTCTTCATAAATATGGGTATTGCTGAACCAGTTCATGTGTGGGTACATAGTTTATAGCTATAGCCTTCATTTTATCTTCATTATCTTCCCACAAAAAATGTGACTGTCTCAGAATGTTCCATAACATTGAAATGTCCTTCTGTAGTTCCATAAGGTACAAAATAATATCATCTGCAAATAAAGACAACTTTTCTTAAACACCATGCCAATTATAGCCTCGAATTTCTGGGTCCCTTGTTTTCTTTGCCAGTGGTTTTAAATATAACACAAATAACAAGCCAGAAGGAGGACACCCCTGCCTGGGTCCTCTGTTCAAACACAACTTATCAGAGACGAGCCCTCCCACTTTGATTTTTGCCTCTGATCCATCATATTTCCTTTTAATTAATCATATTATTGTATCAGGAAATGCAAATGCTTCCATTACGACTCCTAAAATCCCAGCTTACTCTGCTGACTGCTTCCTCTGCATCAAGATCTACTAGTAACAGTGGTATTTTCTTACATAATGCTTCCTTCTGGATCATCATTGTTCTATTAATGTTGTGAAATGTTTGGCTTCCTTCCACAAAACTACATTAGTCCACATCTGGTCTATCAATTGTGGCATCACCTTTGCCATTCTTTTAGCCATTATAAACATAAAAATGTTCTAATCATGGTTTAAAGTTAAATGGATCTACATGAAGCTGGATCAGATGGGTCTTTATCATCTTTAGGTATTATAGCAACCACAGCTTTTTCCCAGGATGTTGGTGCCTCCCCTCTTTTTATTACTGTTAATCAAAACCTTTAAGATCTTTAGTACTTTCTTACCTCCTAGCTTCCAAACTTCTACTGGAATATCATCCATTCCTGGAGACTTCCCTGCAGATTGAGTATAGATTACCAATTTTATCTCATCTCCTCCAGCCTTAACTGTTAATTGTTGAGCCTCACCTACCTCTAACCTTGGCATATTTAAGTCTCTCATAAATATTTCCATTTGTCCATGTTCTTGATTTCTCAACTTCTCTGATTTAAACAAATGTTCATAAAATTTCCAAAATATCTCTAATACCTCCAGAGGATCTCTGATTATTTTTCTTGTTATAAGCTCCCTAAGTTTGCCAACAACACTTTTATTTCTGTTGCCTAAGCCATTGCGCCAAAAGTTTTTGTGCCTTGGCGCTATCAAAAACAGTTGCTTAACTGCAATCTTTCTAAACGCATGCATATTACCCAGGTACTGTCTTATTTTCTCTTAAGCACGCTGCAACTGTGTTTCTTCTTATTCTGTGAGATTTCCCTAATTTTATAATACTTTAACTTATGTCAGTCCCTGTAAATAATTCTTATTACTTCTTAACTAGATCTCATTTTCTTTTGCATTTATTTCAACCCTTTTTTTACATTTACACTCCACTTTCATTTTATCCCATCCACTAGCTATAACTTCTGGAGTACTTTCTGTCTTCCATAATAACTCCTGGATAATTTCCACTATCCTTTCCTTAAATGCCTCTCTTTTTAGCAGGTAGGTGGGGAAGTGCAAGTGTCTCATCTTTACTTCATTACCTTGCATTTTCATCATAGTAATGATTGGTAAATGACCTGAAAGTTATTTGGATATGTATCAAAGTTCTCAAGTAAATGCACATGTGCCCATAAAATATAATTTTTGTCTAGTCTAGCCCAGTTATTGTACCTTGGGAAATAATATGTTATTTCTTTCCAAGTTGCTACTTCTGAATTCACATCTTTCATACCAAATAGTTTCATAAATTTCTTCAGAAATTTAACTTCTTTTGTTATATTTTCCCTTCTAGGCCCCCTACATGCATCCTCATTCTTGCAAATCAAATTCCAGTCCTCACCTTTAAGTAATATTCCCTGCTGAAAGTTGGTTATGTCTTCCAAATACATTTTAAGATCTATAACAGCAGTTTTAGGTGGAATATAAATACATGTCAATGTAATCTTCACCCCTTGCCAGTAGCCCCTTACTACTACAAATCTGCCATTATTATCTTTGTTCCCTCTTTTATCACTACTGGAGCTCCTCTAGCAATTAATATAAGTACTCGTCCCTGACATTCTGCAGAAGAAACATTCTGAAATCTTCTTTAGCAAATTATCATGCTCAGTTCTTTCCAGATGTGTCTCCTGTAGCATTGCTATCTGCACTCTGCAATTCTTAAAATAATTAGGTTTTCTTTCCTTTTTGTCTAAAACTGTGAGACCATTCATATTCCAAGATAATATGGAAAGTGCTGCCATTATGGTAAGAAGTCATTATTCCCACCAATTACATGACAGCTTTTTGAAATGTCTATTTTTAGCTTTTGTGATACATTTGGCAGTTTAATCCTATATATAATTTTGTCTTATCATCAACATTGAAAACTATGTCACATTTTGTAAGACTTTTTGTTTAAAAAAAAACCACCCCAGAATACCTCCATAACATGTTAGCTTAATACAAACACACATAACTATATACATCTTCAAATAATGAAGTTTAACCCTCCTAATAGGATCATTTGTGCCAAATAGGCAACTGCTACCACAGGCCCTAATTAACCTGAGACTGAGGTTACCATTGTAAGATGCATGCTATCGCATGTGCTTCTACTTACACTAATAGGTGTCTGTTCTTTTTTTATCTTTATTTCCCCCGATGTGAAAACAACCTGCATACTTTCAGAAATCATTAACTATTAACCTTGAATAAATCAGTGTTCTGTCTTTTATTGCCCTATTATCAGCTTGTGTCCATGGAAGCATAAACGGAAAACAAAATGTAGTCCTCTGCTAAAACCTAAAAGACAAGCGGAAGCATTTATTGCTAAAGGAAAAGTTTTCTTTATAATTGGTGCTCTCATATTTACTTGTTTCCACTTGAAATTTGTTATTAGATTAAGGCAAGAGTCTTAATCTAGACATTCACCTATGCAAACGTAAGAGACAATACATTAGCTCTACATGATTTGTGTACTTTTACACTCCCTCCCCAACAGCCCAAGATTACATTCTATTAATTTAGCTGCTATTTGACTGTTGAACTGTATTCAGATCCATCCTCTAAATTGCTTTGTTGCACTTTCTCTGGAAATATACTAGTGCTGCTTTAATATTTGTGCATTATTTGATGAGTGTTTGCATTCTTACTTTTTGTTTTTCCGCCATTGTTATCAACTGTTGAGTCTCTGCACTTCTGTCAGTGTTGGCTGTTTGGTTTATTGTTTTAACTTGGTTATTTTCTGCATTTTTGGATTAATTTCAGTAATTTAAAGTTAGACAGGTTTTATCTTGTCTAACTTCAAGTTATCTGAAAGCAAAGAGTAGCCTGGTCTTCATCTGTATTAATAATCATTGGGAAACTTTTAAATGTGCTTAAGATGATTAGCCAGTGTGCTATTTTGCTTACTTCCTGTTTTCTCCACCTGTATTAAACTTGTTTCATTATTCCAGAACTTTGCCATTGATGTATGAGGTGTTTTGCTGAATCCAGATCAATCCACCATTAGATAAGTACTTTTCAGTGTTATTATGCATTTTATCTTGAAATACAGAAGATATATCTGTGCTTTATTTGCAGATTTGCTTTTGTGACTGCGCTGGTGGTGCTGCGGTAGTGTTGTCGCCTCACAGTAAGATGTTGCCCTGTTCAATTCTCAGCTAGAGCATCTTCTGTGTGGAGACATGCGTGAATGGGCATCCCTTCGTTGAAGGTTGTGCGTCAGGGCCGGCAACTCGGCATGTAAAACTCTTCTACCAATCATTAGCGGACCAGAGTTCTGCTGTGGCGACCCCTAACCGGGAAAAGCCGAAAGATACAACAACATTTGCTTTTAACTTTTAGCTGCTTTTTAAAGTGTTGTTGCTTTTGCCTCATAATTGACTGTTAAACTGTATTCAGATCCATCTGCACCCACATAATTACTCCATACTGCATAATCTGGCAAGCATCTGATTTGACAGAATGGTGAAACTCTACGCAAGCACTTCGCACAAGTAAGTTTATATTTGGACTCCTGTCACTGTGCAGAGAAAAGGATGGCTTAAGAATGAGGACAACACTTAATTATTCTGTGGTTTTACTTACACAAATATAATAACACCAAAATATTGTATGGTTTTACTTATATAAAACAGTGTAAGAAACTTCTCTGTGTGGAAGATTTTCAGTCCATATACCTCTAGTTAATCACTGTATATTAATCAGATCAGACAATAGTAGCAGAAGTAGTGAACTTAAACTCAAGTCAAAAAAAAAAATAATAAAAAAAATATAATTGTACAGAATTACTAAGTATTCGAAAGTAATCCAAGCAAGGCAGGCAGTCTGTTTCCAGTCGAAAATCCTTTATTAAGTACACAGACAAGCGATCCAAGTAAAACGAAAATTGAGTAATAGTTTCCTCACAAGCTTTCTAAATATATATATATATATATATATATATATATATATATATACACACTTTTTATCAGGCAAAGGAGTGATTTATTGTGCTGTAAAACAAAGTGGTATTGGTACACATGTTAAATTCACATCCCTTCCCCCATCAGTGTGACATTTGAGCTGGTTCTGCCCTACTTAGTAGCTGTCATAATAATATGACCCTTATGTACTTTAAAATTTATAACGTTGTGGTACTTCTTATTTAATCAGATTTTTAAGTAGATTATTAAGTCTGTGATTTTATCCAAGACAATATACTACATGGCTGGAAATATATCAACCTTAGTCCATTTGGCAATCAAAACATATATATTAATATATACATATACACTTTGCATGTAAAGAATCAACTGTAAAAATCATATTATATTTTTATAACCTGTTGTTAACAAAGTTCACTTTTGTTCTTCTAAACTTCTTCAGGTATGTGTACAAGAACCCTAAAAACTATCTATAAAAATATTATTGTATAATTAGTTAGTATTGTTATTACACATCATTTTGAATAAAGTGGAAAAAAGAGAACCAGGTAAAGAAAAAACAATAAGAAAAAATGTATGATGATGGAAACAAAATATACACTTAAATTACAACAGATTTAAAATGGTATTTAAAACCAACTGGCAGAATAAAATAAAATAAAATAAAATTAGTTATGTAAACAATGTGGCAATTTTATAAGTTCCAGTACACTTTTAATTGAACAGTAGTAGTTTAGTCCAGGCTTCCTAAAAGAGTTCAGCTTTAAATGAGTTTGTGTTTCTCCAGAATATTCGGGATGTCTCCTTCAAGATCACCCATGTCTATGCGATCCAGGATCTGGAACTTAAAACCTGTGTGTCATTTATGAAGAGAAAGGTGTTTGGCTAGTGCATTATTTTTGCATCCAGAGCAGATTTCTGACAGATGACATGAAATCCTACGCTTGAGTTTATTTACAGTCTTGCCCACATAGAATGCATCACATTCATTGCACTGTACCCTATAAATTACTTTTGTGGTGTTACAGTCACCCCCTGCACTGGTCTTAATAATTTTCTTTAAATAAGGGCAATAAAAACTACAATAAACCACTGCCTTGCCTGATAAAAAGTATATATATATTTAGAAAGTTTGTGAGGAAACTATTACTCTATTTTTGTTTTACTTGGATTGCTTATATGTGTACTTAATAAAGGATTTTCAACTGGAAACAGACTGCCTGCCTTGCTTGGATTACTTTCAAATACTTAGTAATTCTGTACAATTATATATTTTTTATTATTTTTTTTACTTAAGACGAGTTTAAGTTCAATACTTCTACTACTATTGTCTGATCTGATTAATATACAGTGATTAACTAGAGATATATGGACTGATAATCTTCCACACAGAGAAGTTTCTTACACCGTTTTGTTTTTGGACCTACTATACTTGTTTAGTGGGTTGTTTTGAGACTTTGGGGATATAGATTGGCCTTACCCATCCCATTGCCAATTATATATTACCCCTAATGAGAAAAGCTTGGATCATATCATAGATAATTTGAAGGGACCCTTGCATGGAATAAAACATTTAGAAATTGCCTCTGTCCATTAGTAGCACATGGGGAAGTCCTGGGGTAAATTTTCTGTTTCCAATCCATAGATGTAAGTTGGTCTTGCATATGGACAGGGATAAACATTGTTTTTTGTGGATGGGAAGTCTGTTCCATGGCAGCAGTATCCTTGTCCATCCATACCATTCAGTTGATGTTGCAGAAGAGTTTTAGATCCCTAGACCAAGTATTTCTGATGCCATTTGACTTGCTGATGTACAGTAATGGATCAGAGGATGCCTTGTATGCCAGACAAAGGTCACCTCTTAGCAGTCTCTAGAATATCGAGTAAAGTGACAGCGCTTTGAGTTGGTTCTTGTAGGACATGTTGTTTAGGCCTTGTATCCTTTTAGTAAGGTATATATGTGTGTGTTCTACTTGTTGCATGTGTCTGGACAGATATCATGTCAAAGGGGCACTATATTCAATGATTGGCTTAATGAGAGATGAGAAAAGGGGGACAATGAAATCCCTTGATCTAGGCATAATCCCTTTGTTTATAAGCTGTGCAATATAGGACTTTCTTACAGCAATGGACACATTTTGGTTAAACGTTAGGTCACTGTCCAGATATGTTTCCAAATCACGAATAACTGGCTGAACTCTTAGGTGTGTATTGTCAATGTGATAGTTCCCTTCAGTAGATGACTTCCCAAGGGATACAATAATGCATTTTTTGGCATTTAGTTTCAGTCCATGATTTTTGTACCAGTTATTTATTTCTGTAGGATGGCTAAGTCATTTAGGGATTCAATGACTGCTCCTAGCTTACAATCATCTGTACACATAGTCAGCCAGAGCCCTTTGGTATTAGCATTTACTTCAGAAAAGTAGATGCCAAACAGGACAGGTCCCAGTACAGAACAGCAGGAGACTGCACTGGTGACTGGCCTCTTTGTGGTGTTAACTTCCCCTGGTTTCATCATCTTCATCCTGTCATCCAGTTGTCAATCCAGTGGATGACATAGGGGTTTATTCCCAATTTATTTAGCTTTTATATTATGCCTAAGTGGGGAATTATGTCAAAAGCTTTGGTGAGGTTGAGATATGTAGTGTGTACTTTCTTGCCTTCATATCCATTGCTTTGGCGACCTTTTCAAAAAAATCCATTAGATTGAATTATCATGACTTGCCCTTGACAAAATCAGACTGAGACAGGTCCAGTTTTTGGAGGTTCCCTATGTCCTGATTGATTAATTCCATGATAAGTCTTGCCATGGCTTTGCATATGAGGCTGGTCACTTATGAGTCTGTAATTGCCTGGGTCTGTAGAAGGTCCTCCCTTATGCAGGAGAATGACTATAGCTGTTATTGTCATTGTCACCTTGCACTGGTATTCTCAAGTGCCTTTCAGTTTTCTCTTCCATTACTTTTTATTACATTCTTAAGAGTGCTCCAGTTCCAGTTTCAGCTTATGTTGTGTCCCTGCAGTTTAGCTGCTGCTTAAAAACATCTGCTCTAATAATGTTGCCATTGCTTCTAGCTGTTGGCATTGCTTCCAGCTGTTATCATTGTTTCTATTGATTCATGGCTCGGACTTTTCCTGATAATTCATATGAGATCTAGTTTCAGTTCCAGTGTGGGTGGAGTTGAAGTTGTCATTGTTGGAGATACCGAGTTCAGGCAATGATACTGTTGCTTAAATTAACCTTTCATTATTTGTGACCCTGCATTAACAGCTTATTTACACAGTGATTTTTTTTTCTCTTTACTTTTCAGACATTGCTCTATTATGCTGTAATGTTGTTACTATTTGTCTTGCTATACTCACACCACTTGAAGATGGAGAGCTTCACAATTGTTAGAGCTCTGCTCCATTGTTGTTTCTTGTGGACTGGATGGACATTTACACAATGACCTTCTGCACCTAGATGGAGCTCATTAGGAACTGCGGCTTGTCTCGGTTATAAGCTTATGTAACCAGAATATTTACAACTGCCTTTTAAAAGTGCATTTTCAGCTTTATTCGGTGAATTTATACCACAACTTTGCCACTGATGTTTAAATGTTTATGGATCCTATTTGTTGCTTTATGAAATGTTTCTGAATTTGTCTGTTATGGATTGGCATGTTTTACTACTGGCATAATTTAGCAGTATTTACAGACTCATATTTTATAATTATTTGAATATTTATTATTTATGGAATTCATTTATATTTATTTGCTGCAGTATCATTCTTACCTATTCAGTATGCTTTTATCTTAGATAATACTGCATTTTTGCTAATACTGTCACACTTTATTATTCATTCTCATGTTCATGCGTTTGCTTTGATTTTGTAAAAATACTTCTGAAATAAACACTGAATTAAAACTGAAGTTAAAGTTGAAGTTGATAATCAGCACAATGATTTTTAAGAATATGAGTGCTCATATTTGAGATGAAGCATTAATGGTTAATGGGGACAAGCCGGCTACAATTTAGATACCTGAATAAATCTTGGTTTGTTCCTCAGAAGGATATCAAGCTGACCAAAAATAAGAGCACTCAGCTACATGTGAAGAAGCCGTCTCTAATGTATATAAGAAACAGAGCTACAGGAGGGCACTTTAGTGTCTCAGGGTATCCCTTAATATCCAGCTATTTCTACATGGAATCTTCCATTAGGGTTGACAGTGGCAACAGTCTATATATCACTCAGTTTGTTGTCCTCTCAGCCAAGCCTTTACTCTTCCAAAGAGCCAAGTATGTTAGCTCTTTCTGCCATCCATCTAACTCCTGACATTTTACAGATGTTGATCTCAGTTACCTTAACACAGAAAGTAGTCTTCCTTCCTACTTATTTTGTTTCCTTCCTTCCTTTTTTCCTTGTTTTATAGATGTTTTATATAAGCAAACTGAACTGAGTATGATCACCTGGAGGCCAAGGTGTGCTTGGTATGGAGAAGCTGTCATCATCTGTTGCTCCTCAGTATGGTTTTCTTGTTGGTTTCTCCACTATCCTCCTCTCCCCTCACACAAATGCATATGCTAAAATAGCCTTATGGTGCTAATCAGAGTTTGTTTGCTATGAATACTTTGCAAGTCAGAAATCAGGCATAGTGTTCTACCTCGGTCATCCACTACAGGACAACTAGATGATACCAGTACCCTGGCCATCAGCCCCACTCAGCATTACGCACCATATCATTGCTGTTTCCAACATTATTTATATATGTGTAGAATTCATATAAATCTAAAATGCCCAACACAGCAAAGCCATCATCAATGCTAATCTTTTTATGTAATAACTCTTGCTTAAAATATATCTTTTTGCTTCACTGCTTTAAAGTTGCTACTCATTCTATTTACAATTTTAACACTGTATTTTTTTAATCATTAACCTCAGAAATATAATTTTGCCAATAATATCTCAGCTAATATTTGTCTATGAGTAAATAGACTTGCATTTTATAAATATTACGTTTTTAGAAGAAATGTTGTACTGCAGTTTTCATTATAACAACTTTTTTAAAGAAATGTCAGTCAGTAGAAGCAACATATAATACTGTAAAATAATTAAGCCGCAGACACATAAACATGACACATGTACATACATACACATGTGCATGTGCACATGCACGCACGCTTACACACACACACACACACACACACACACACACACACACACACACACACAACACATACACATGCACACATACGTATGCATGTGCAGTGTCTATCATTCTCTCATGCTGCCTCTCACTCACTTCCTCTAGAATACATTTACTGACATTTATATTAAGGATGTGATGTTATCAATATCTAAACTGGTGACTGGTCACTTTGTGGAGGTAACCTCCCCTATTTTGATTTCCTGTGTCCTATCAGTGAGCCAGCTGGCAATCCACTGGGTGACATAGAGGTTTATTCATGGTTTATTTAACTTTTCGACTATGCCTGAGTGTGTAATTGTGCCAAAAGCTTTGGTCAGGTGAAGGTATGCCACATGTACCATTTTGCCTTCATCCATTGCTTTGGTGACCTTTTCAAAAAAATCTACCAGGCTGACCTGCCCTTGAGGAATCCAAACTAAGTTGAGTCCAGTGTTTAAATGTTCCCCGTGATCTGATTGATTAGTTCCATTATAAGACTTTTCAGGGCTTTGCATATGAGACTGGTCACACTTATGGTATAATTGTCTGTGTCTGTGGAAGGACCTCCCTTATGCAGGGGAATACTGTAATCATTCTCCATTTGCTTGGTACAAAACCTACATGGAGGTGTGAGACTGAACAATGTTGTTAGGGGTGTGGCTAAGTCGTGCTTCATGTTATTTAATATGCATCCAGGGATACTGTCAGGACCTATCGATGCAGTATTTTTATCTTTTCATAACACTTTTAGGACCTGGCCTTGTGTGATATCTGGAAGCAAACCAGTTTCAGGCATACGGGTATATCTTGAGGGACAGACGGAGGGGAGAAAGGAATAAAGTTAAAGCTAAATTTATCAGCCTTTAGGTTTGCTACATCTTCTGCATTGCTACATTGAGTTTTTGAGATTACGAGCATAACTAAAAACTGCTTTATGATTGCCTTGGGCTTGCCATTGTTAAATATCAATATTCTGCATATTCTCATATCTCTGACAAAAATGAACATTCTGGTCAATCACAGATGTATTTTCTGGGATTACAAGGTAGATCATACATTTCTGAAATAGTCGTCCTCTATCAAGTGTTTCAACATTAGCCTGTGTGGTACCTCAATTCTTAAAGTAAGATTCTAATGTAAACAAATGTACCATTAGCTAAAACCTAGTTTAACCTCTGCCAACGGTCCACTAAACTATTACATTTTGCAATAAGATTTGCTTCTCAGCAGACTGCACATGTTCTGTTTTATCTGTTTATAGCTACACAGTAAAGAAATACTGGTATTTGCTGCATATTTTGGAAGCAGGCTAGAAAGGTTAAAGATGCAGTTATTGAAGTATGTGACTAATGAGTTTGAACGTCGGAAGTGTTGGACAATTCAAATACTTTAAGGGGGGCTTTGTGATTTGATCTTGTAGTGATAACAGGTAAAAGTAAATGCAGCAGAAATGAGAGGAGCATTTTGGAGTTAAGTTAACAAGGGGAAAAGACAGTTCAAAAGCCACTAGGCTTGAGAATGGGGAAATATTTGAGAAAGTAGAAAATCGGAATTACTCAAATAGTACTGTATTCTGGCAGTTGTCTCAAGAAACCCACAAACTGATTTCATTAAACACAAAAAAGCATTTCCCAACTCTTTTTACAATTCATAAGCAGTTAACCTTCCTTAGGATTCAAAGAAAGAAAGAACGAAAGTAAGAAACACTGGGTTTGCTTTCTGTTGTAAGCAAGAACTTTTAAAATTCAAGGAGAAAAATAAATAAAATAGCAGTCCAATAAAACAAGAGAAAATAAAAGAAGAAAGCAATAATAATAACAAACCGAAATATCAGATTTGCTCTGACAGCAATCTCCTGCGGTATACTTATTTAAATGTATGCACGCTGGATAGATTTGGGCAATTCCTATATCCTATGGTGCTATGGGTGCTTTGTGTATTCAAAATTTACACATAACCTGAAAGACAGCTACTGTGATTTGAATAACTTTTAGATGTCAGTTTGGAGATGAAGGCCCAACAATCATGGCAGAAGGAAATTATATTATGATTGCCCTTCATGTGGAGACATTATTAGAGTAAACACATAAATATGTCAAGGTCTGTTTAAAGTGGATTAAGGAAACCTTCATACATCTGGTCTGGATCACTGGAATCAGGCAGTGAACATAACTATAAGCAGTCCATTTTGTCTGTAACCTAATCAGTATTCGCTTCATGTTGTTATAGTGCAGTTTAAAATATACATAAATAACATTAATTACCTGTTAGTCTTGAGTCAAGAATACTACAGGATGTGCAAAACATTTCCTTTTCCTCTTTATTTAAATCCACATATGTCAGCGCTGGGAGACTACCTTCACAATGTTTCCAAATCAGTCTCGCCACGCAGCAAAAACATACAATTTTTATACATTTTATCAGCAGCATTATGACGTTTCATTACATTTAACAAACAGGGTCTCTGCATACCCTCGTGCTTCTTGCTTAATGCTGCATGTGAACACTTAACAATCTTGTTTTTAGTAACAATAATGTTTTAGGAAAAACACAAGCCACCTGGCCTGGCAACCACTCTTATTTTTCAACCTTTTAAATTTCTGTACCAGTAACATTTTTATCTCTCCATCATTCCTTGTAACTACCCATCCCAGCCTGGGAAGGTCAGAGCTCAAATAAAACAAAATCTCTTTCACACTGCATGCTTTCCTCCTTTCCTGGGCATTGCAGACTCTATAGAACATAGTACATCCCTTTAACCCCTTCAGCACTTTCTTTACCCTCAGTCATCTGTTAATACACTTTACAGCTTAATAGTAGAATGCAGTTGTGAAACACTTAGAACTACAATAAGTATCTGTTGTTTACATAACTATGCATTTTATATTACATATTATTTTTAACATAAGTCTTTATTTAACATTTTGTGCAGAACCAATATGCATTTTGTGTAGAATAATCATTAGAGATGCATTTTTCTCTAACAGAATCCCCCCTTTGACACTATCAATGTCATAAATACACAATTATATTTTGATTTTTCTCAGTCTGATAAAGTACTATTCAGCATCATAATAGTCATCATCTGTAGCGATTGAATTTTCATTCATCTTAAGTTCATCATCAGCTACGAGTGGCATTTCACGTGCAGGTCCAATCAAGCACTTTGTGATTACAGCCTTTAGAAAAGAAAATATTAAAACTATTAAAAGACTAAAAATAGTTATTATGATGAGACCTTGTAATATACTAGTTCCGAGGTTACCAAATACACTGTCCAACCATCCAAAAAGTGTCCATTGTTTGGAAGTGCTGTCCAAATCCTTGGCCCTCTGCTCCATGAAATTCGTCAACTTTTCTTGTTCATTATGGTAGTGACTAATATAGGAAGAACAAAAACTTCCTATGAGGGCACATGACCCCCCTTTTACAGCAAGCATAATATTGAGTGCTAATTGATTCTGTAACACCATAGTTCACATTTCAATCATTTCTCGATTTGCCATTCTAATGTGATGTGAAGTATGGTTAGCTACTTCCTGAAGAATTTGAGCAAGTGTGGTGATTTCAAGCATTGTGCTTTACATTGCATACCCAGGAATAAAAACTGAAAATGAAAATACTTGCTCCATCAAGTGGATTGGCACTTATTTCTCAGTCTGCCTGCTGGAGGGTTTTCAAAATACTGAATAGCAGGAGTAATATAGCCCACAAAACAACACCCTAATCAGTTTGTGGGTAACCAGGGGTAGGCACAATCATCACAAATGTAGTAACAATCCTCTATCATGCCCAGGCCATGCCCCCAGTCATAGCATTTTAACCATAAAAAGTTCAACACATTTTCATATCTAGTGTCATTGCATCTGCTACTTTCCCACTGTCACAGTCCCATTTCTGGTGTAACATGTGTCTCCATGATTTGTGGTGACAAGCTAAAAAGACACAACCTTCAAATAATTAGTCACATTATGCCAGATCAGATTAGTATCACTAAGTGCTTTTTCAAATGTTACCTGTGATGTAGGAATTGGAATCATGGGAATCTCTGCCTTAGAATGTTGAGGTATATGTGAACCCACCCAACAGTTTGTCACATTTAAGTCCACAGCATACTGTCGAAGAACCAGCAGGAAACTATGTTTTCTCAACCAGGTTATAAAATGAAGCAGCAACAAAAATAGAGCAAAAGTACCTGTTGCCACAAGATTCATCATGAAGTGCTACTTAAGTTGATTTTCTCCTTAATTTCTCACTGGGGCAGATGATTCATCCTTCACACTTCGGTCTTCTGTCACTGGCAATGAGGATTTGTCTGTGGCCCCTATATGACAGGTCTTCTTACAATGGGAAGAGTGAATCCAGGTTGGTAGTCCTGCACAGCAGACCACAGTCAGGGTGGTGAGGATTACCTGGAAAGGGCCTTTCCACCTCAGTCTCGAACAGTTCTTTCTCTGGAAGGTTTTCACATAAACCCAATCACCTGGCTCTAAATTGTGACAGGGCTGGTCAGGAGGTTATGGAAGAGCCTCTTGTACAGTTCTGTGATACTGATGCAAAAAACATACAAGTTGTTGACAATACATTAACATTACATAATCTGTTAGAGTTAATCTTTCATTTGACACAGGGGGAGCCACTGGTAGGGCCATGGGTCTCCCCATTAATATCTTATAAGGACTCAATTTTCATAAAGTATTAAGCATGCTTCGCACGCTCATCAGAGCTAAAGGAAGGGCATCAGGCCGCTTAAGATTTTTTTTTAAGGGTCCTATTAACCTTTTCCACCAGTCCAGATGATTGCAGATGGTTGGAACAGTGAAGACTCAACTTAGTGTGTAATATCTTACACAGTTGTTTCATCAGGGAATTATTGAAATGGATTCCTTGGTCACTGTTAATAGTACAAGGTGCACCAAACCTAGGAATAAAATCATACATCAATTTCTTTACTACGGTGGTAGAATCTGCCCTTAGACATGTGTAAGCTTCTACCCATGCAGAAAACATGCACACTATTACCAAAATATATTAAAAATTCCATACTCTCGGCATTTGAATATAGTCAAGCTGTACATTAAATAAAAGGTCCCGAAGGTGGTGGTAAGCATGTAGCCTTAATATTTGCATTTTTGCTGACAGTGTATTCCAAACAAATCGCACCATTATTAACATACTGAAGTATCAAAGAGGAGACATGACGGGCATACCAGCTTTGGGTAATTTGATTAAATAAACCTGTCTTACCTGTATGGGCTAGTAAAAGATATGTCCTTACCAGGTAAGTTAGCAAGGAGGCAAGTGTCATCAGCTGGCCTTCCAGATGTTGCCATTTTCCATCAGAGGATTTAATACATCCGTCTTTGAGCCACCTCTGAACTTCTCCTTGTGATGCTTCAGCTTGAAAAACTGACACTTTATCAAAATCAAACATGTCATCATTATTAGAGTTTTGCAATAGCATTACATAATAATAGCATTACATAATAATTACATAATAATTACTACAATTCACTTCTATAATCTGCTTGGCGGCATAATCTGCCAAATCATTCCCTTGTGCTACATTGCCTACACCCTTATGATGGGTAGTACATTTGATTATAGCCAGCTTTTTAGGCAATACAAGGGCCTCCAGCAGGTTATTCACATATTTGTAGTTGTTAATTTTAGTGTCCATTGAGGTTAGGAAACCTATCTGCCTCCAAAGTTGACCAAAATTATGTACCACCGCAAAGGCATATATGCTATCAGTGTCATTTGCAACTTTGTCTTTGGCTAATTCACAAGCTTTTTGTAAAGCTACTAACTCAGCTATTTGAGGAGAATGAACACCTTCTAATCTCTGTTGAAGCAACACCCAGTATGCATTGCACACAGCAATTCCAGCTGTCAGATGTCCCTTTCGGTTTCTTCCACATGAACCATCCATGAACAATTCTATCTCTGTGTTCGGTATAGCAGTGTCCCTTAAGTCATCCCTAAGATAAAGCAGATAGTAGTCACACACACACAATCATGCAGTTTGCCATCTTCAGCAGGTGGTAGCAAGGATGCAGGATTTAGAACAAAACAGCTTATGAGAGAAATAGATGGATCAAGAGTAAGGTTAGTTCATATTTAGTTAAACGTGCAGTTGAGAGTGGCTGAGTTTTCATCCTAAGTAAGAGAGATGATACAGAATGAGGGACAGCTACTGTAAGGTCATGCCATACCACCAGGGAGTGGGCTAGATTGATTAGAATGGTGGCAGCAGCGACTGCCTGTAGGCACGGTGGAAATCCCTTTGCAACAGAATCTAGTGCTGTACTATAACAAGCTACTGGACTGTAGTTGTTCCCATGTTTCTGTATAAGCACTCCCTGGGTAAATCTATTCCTTTCATGACAGAATAAAATTAAATTCTTTCCATAGTCTGGTAACCCTAAAGCTGGACCAGTAGCTAGAGCTTGCTTTAAATTCTGAAATGAATTTTCTTCTTCACTATCCCAAGGAAGGGACTCTGGTATATCTTGCTTTAAAAGCTCTGGGAAAGGTTTGGCAATTTCTGCATAATTTGGAATCCAGTGCCTGCAATACCCTGTCATTTCCAAGAAAGATCTAACCTGATGCTGAGTAGCTGAATGTGGTACCTTAGCTACTGCCCCAATACAACATGGCAACACCTAGCTGCTACCCTGAGGTGACCACAACTGTCATTTTTATTTTGACACCTTGTGTCCTTCCCTGCAAGGATAGTCAGAAGATGTAGGGTATCTTGCTGGCACTGCTGGAAAGAATCAGAAGCTATTAATAAATCATCTACATACTGCACTAACACAGACCCACCTAGAAATGTCACATCTTCCAAACCTTTCCTTAGAATTTGAGAAAATAATGAAGGAAATTCAATATATCCTTGCAGCAACCATGTCCATGTATTCTGCTGTCCCTAATAAGTAAATACAAACAAAAACTGACTTTCAGGGTGGATGGGTATAAACAACAATGCTGAATAAAGATCTGTTACAGAAAAATATTTTGCTGTAGGTGGTATGCAGCTAAGTATCATTTCTGAATTTGGAACCACAAGAAAAGTTGGTAACACTGCATTATTTACAGCCCTCAACTCTTACAGAAACATATATGTATTCTTTCCTGGCTTTTTCACAGGGAAGATTGGAGTATTACAAGGACTTTCAGCTGCACTATTATTTCTTGCTGTATCAAAGACTGAATTACAGGTTTGATGCTCTGCTCTGCTTCTGGTTTCAGTGGATATTGCGGAACCCTAGGGGAGGTTTTGATGGATTTAATGTTATTCTAACCAGTTCTGCAGATTTTAATATACTTACTTCATTAGCATGTTTAGCTCATAAGTTAGCAGGTACCTGTTGTAACAGTTTGTCAGTCATATGTACTCCTTCGAAAGGCTGTTTCTCAGCTTCTACGAAGACTGCTAATACTTCCCCCTCTGATTCTGTTGGAACTTCCAGATACACCCCCTTCTAGTGTACAGTAAATACTACAATCCAGTTTGCACAGCATATCTCTCCCTAGCAGATTTACTGGTGCAGTAGTTCTCAAAAGGAAAGAGTGCCTTCTGTCAATTGGACCTAAATAAATGGGTATAGGTTCTGACACAGGATATGTAACAGTAGCATTTGTTACTCCAACTGCCTTTATTTAATGCTTTGATACTAGTATTTGACTATCTGAAGTAACTTTCAATACTGACATAGTGGTTTCAGTGTCTACCATTGGCTCCAGTGTCCACCAGGAATGGAATTTCCTTTTCATCTATTTCTATTTTAACATAGGGTCCTTTTTGGTCTATTGGCAGTAAAGGGTCAAAATTTATGGTGATTCCTGACTCTTTCCAATGTGAGAAGGTGGTGGAGGAAAAGCTTAATTATTATAATTTCGTTGTCATTCAGTCCAAGTATCTGGGACTCTCTGCATTTGCTTGTGTAGGCATTCTGCTCTCTAATGTCCTACTTCTCCACAATTGAAGCAAGATCCATCAGATGAAGCTGGAGGGGCACCACCAGCTTGTTGTTGC
Source organism: Protopterus annectens (assembly GCF_019279795.1). NCBI lineage: Eukaryota > Metazoa > Chordata > Ceratodontiformes > Protopteridae > Protopterus > Protopterus annectens. The sequence goes on along the minus strand of NC_056731.1, from coordinate 789,203,064 downwards.
CAACCAGCTGCACCTTGTTCCCCTTGGCCAGCACTCTTACTAAATCCCATAGCAATTCCTCTACTCCTTCCCCTGCTTCTGTCTTGACCCCTCAGGTTTCCAGCTGCTTGATTTGTAAAGGTAACAGCTTATCCTCAGTAGCCTTTCTCCATTGTTCCTGATACTCTGTACAGTGATTTGCAGCACTTAATAAAGACTCTAAGTCATGTCCTTGCCAGTCTATAAGCACTTGCAATAGCTGGCTTAGCTTGCTCTTCTAGGTCTGGTATTCCTGAATGTCTAGCAAATACTGTTTTGAGGCGACTCAAATAGTCTGCAGGGGCTTCCCCTTTAATTTGTTTACATGCCTGTATTTTAGACCAGTCAGTCCTAACTTGACAAATGTCCATAATTTTGTTTAACAGTGCTGTCCTTTTATCTATTAGTGCATTGCCTGTGAGAGTAAAATCCGTTATCTCAGCCTTTTCCAGTAACTGCTTTCTTATTTCTTCTGAAGTAACTACCCTAAGTAGCTGATTTAAATCGAAAAATAAAATGAGTAATCCAGTCATGACAAAACAGGACTATAAATTTAATAAAATAAAATTATCACCAAACAAAGATGAGCGCTTTAATTTCTTGCTAGAGACTTCATCCGATAAATGGATATAATCACATCCAACCATTTTATACCCACACCAATTTCCTGTTTCTTAATTAAGCTATTAAAACATTTAAACAAACACTCTAAAATGTTGGTAATCACAACATTTTTTTTTAAATACACAACTTAGTATCAAGATAAAAAATATTCAATTATGGCAGCCATTTCTTTTAATATGGGTTTTACTGACACATATTCGTTCAGACCAGGGGATAGCATGGCATTCAATCTAAGTTGCCAAATTAGCTCTTTATTTAACAGGGTTAACTTCCAGTTACCACCTCTAGGATTCTTTTTAACAACTTCCAGAATACCAAAATGGTAGCCTGAATAATTTGAACAATGTAAAGAATGCTTGTATAAAGCACTGGTCTCCTTCTTTATTTTTATGTCATACAGGTGTTCATACATTTTGTTCCTAAAAGCTTTCAGTTTTTCCTATATAAAAGGCTGCACACCCTCCACATTTTGCTAAATATATCAATGTGTTTGTTCCACAGTTCCTCTTCCTAAAGTAGATCTTGATAATTAACCCGTTTTCTAAAGTCAAAACATCGGACTTAACTACAAACACTGGTTACACATTCCACATGGAGTAGTTTCCTTCTTCACCTCATTCCTATTAAACATCCCACTTTCCAACAGTTGTTCAATATTCTTCCCAGTTACATACAAGATTGTGGGTTTATGCCTCACTACCTCATATAACTCCTTACTCACTTTAAAAATACTCCAACTGGATTGTAATATACAGCACACAGATTTTGAATAATGGTTATATTCTATTACATATGCTCTATCAAGCCTTTTGTCAGAGTCAGTTTTGTTGACATTTCCCAGTCCTATACCCAGCAGTGGAGTATATTTGATACCCCAACCATGGTATACTTCTACAATATTGGTAACCAGTTTATCTGGATACCCTCTGTTTAGGAACATGCCCTTTAACTTGGACAGTTCAACCCTAAGATCTTTACCTAAAGATGTCATTCTGGCAATGCATATGGTTTGTCCCTTAACTAAGTTGCTTTTCTGAAAATGGGGGTGACTACTGGAATAATTCAAGCACCATGTGTCATTCCTATATATATTGGACTTAAATCCTCCCTCAGTATGGGCCATGGTAACATCCAGATAATTAATACAGTCCCTTCTCCAGTTAAAGGTGAACTTAAAGTATTCCAAAAATCCTTTCAGATAATCCATGAACGCATTAATGCCATCCACATTCCCATCCCATAAAATAAATATATCACCCAAAAATCTTACATATAAATGCAAGAATTTGGAATAAGGGCTTTTCAGCAGGATTGTGATGTTTCATTGCATTTAATGAATAGGGTCTCTGCAGACCATCGTGCTTCTTGCTTAATGCTGCACGTGAACACTTAATCATGTTTTTAGTAACAATAATGTTTTAGAAAAACACAAGCCACCTAGCCTGGTAAGTGGCAACCACTCTTATTTTTTGACAATGTAAATTTCCATACCAGTAACATTTTATCTCCCCATCATTCCTTGTAACTACCCATCCCAGCCTGGGAAGGTCGGAGCTCACATAAAACAAAATCTCTTTCACATTGCATACTTTCCTCCCTTTCTGGGAATTCCAGACTCTGTAGACCATAGTACATCCCTTTAACCGTGTCAGCACTTTCTTTACCTTCAGTCATCTGTTAATATACTTTACAGCTTAATACTAGAATGCAGTTGTGAAACACTTAGAACTACAATAAGTATCTGTGGTTTACATAACTTCTTTCGGCTTTTCCCGGATAGGGGTCGCCACAGCGGATCACCTGTCTGCTCATGATTGGCAGTGGAGTTTTTCGGTGTTGAGTTGGCAGCCTGGCACCCAACCTTCCACAGAAGGCACACACTCATGCCAAGGGCCAATTTAGTGTCCAATCCACCTACAGCATGTCTTTGGGATGTGGGATGAAATCGGAGCATCCGGAGGAAACCCACTCGACCACAGGGTGGACATGCAGACTCCGCATAGAAGGCACCCCAGCCAAGGATTGAACTGAAGAACCTCTTGCTGTGAGGCAGCAATGCTAACTGCTGCACCACTGTGGCCGCCCCTGTGGTTTACATAACTATGTATTTAATGTTACATATAATTTTTAACATAAGTATTTATTTAACATTTTGTGTAGAAACTGTAAGTTAATATGCATTTTGTGTAGAATAATCATGAGAGCTGCATTTTTCTCTAACAATGTTTATGTAAAGTTATATGATACAAATTCCCCATTACAGTTAACAGGATACCCAACAGTTATCTTTCCTACTGATGTATTCATGAAGGTAGATTTATGTGTGACTAGGCAAGTGAAAACCTAACAGAGTATATGAGCAAAGCTGATATCTTGACTACATTGTTATGAGCTGCCAAACTCCAAACCCTGGACCCAAACCACACTCCACCATTATTACCTCTACCAGTTGCGAAGCATCACCGGAAAGGCACTCAACCCAAAACTTTAAGTTCTTTAGCCGTAATGTATAAAGTATCTGTATAAAGTCACTATCCTACATGCATGAATGTTTGAACATACACCAGGCATCCTCATACCAATTGAAACATAGATAAAAAAAGTCTAACTCTAGCACTGAAATCCTTCCACCCCAGGTTATAATGGGTCTTTATCAGATGATCAAAAGCTTACAAGTCCGAAGCTCACAACTTCGAACTGCAAACCTTGAAAGCTGACAACATTGAGCATACAAAAAAAAAAAAAATACCAACTACCCAAAAAAAAAAAATGCTCTATGCAGTGGGCCAAGCCCCCCTGCACCCCCCACACCCCCAATACTTAACTATACCAACTCTGAGATCACACTATAGTGCAGTAAAGGGAAATCTTCCTTTCCCACACTCTATGGTGATCTCCGTTCTGCGGTTTGATGTTTTTGCACTTCGAGGTTTGAAGTTCGAAGTTGTGAGCTTCGGACTTATCAGCCTTCGATGTTCTGATATAAACCCAGTTATAAAAGCTTCCAAGATAATTGGATCTCCAAGCATGGAGGAGGGGTATATTCTGGAATAAAGTTCATATAAGTCCATGGTCTAAAGAAACACCAACACTTGCCTGTGCAGAAATCCTTATATCTGTAACCTGCATGGCAACAGCCAGAAAACATATCTATAATTGCTCTCCATATTCCTCCAACCCAAGAAACTAATGTTCCTGTAATTGAATATATCTTATTCTGGGCCTCTAATGATCTAAACTATGAAGCTATCATACTAGGTGACACTAATGCAGACCGGACTATCTACAATCCCCTAGATCAATCCATACAACCTATATAGTCTTACCTCCACTATCTTCAGTCCTTTGTTCAATTAATAATTGTCCCAAATAGGCTCCATAAATTCTGCACTACAGAAAACATCCTTTATTGGATCCTAACAAACAATTCTCAAATCAAAAGTCTAGTCAGGAGTGCTGCTAGATTGAGTGATCACCATCCCTCATTTGCTATGCACACCCATTCATCTGCTAACAAGCCAACATTATATAATTATGCAAGAAATCTCGCTAACTTCAAAAGTAATACCTTCAATGACACACAATTACAGTATAACTGGAATTTACTAAAAATACTTCCCTTGGATGAACCTGTTAACTACTTAAACTACAGCTTTATTGAAACACGATGTATACAGGTTCCCATCACGAAAAATGTATCAAAGAAAATCCAGCCCCTTGGTTATCGCACAAACCAAGCTATTTATGAAACAGAGGGACAACGCTTGGCATATCTAGAAAACACAGAAATCCTCTACTTCTCAACAATCCTATTGTACTCTATGAAATATCACTAAAGCACAAGTAATGCTATACAAGAAAAATGATTTTCTACCCATCAAAGCCTACATGCTAAATCTCCACAAAAATTCTGGTCAGGACTATCTCTACTCCGCAGGCCAGACAAACCATCTCAACCCAATCCAAACCTGGAGGAAACTTTCTAGAACACTGATTATGCTTTCAGTCTTCATTTTTTTACCTCTGCTGTTTCTCTTATCACTCCCAAAAATTCATGAACAGCACAAATTATGACTCCCAATCCTTTTTCTGTTTGACCTATTCCTACTGCTAAAATTCACTCATATATTCTCAAATTATGTATGACCTACAACTGTTGCCCCTGATAACTTACCCTCAGCCATAGCCTAGACAATTTTCTTCCTCATTAATAGATCCATACATAAATCCTGCATCCCCAATATCTGTAAACAATCTTACATCGTTCTGGTAGAAAAAGGAGGGCCTAACATAGAACTAAATCATTTCAGACCCACAGCTATCCTATCACCACTGTTTAAGATCCTAGAAAAGTACACTGGCTGTCAACTACTCCATTATCTTTTATCACATAACCTCCTGTCCTCATCACAACATGGCTTTCACCCATTACACAGTACAGATGCTGCTCCCTTATCTTTTATAAACACTATACACTATCAAAGAAATAATAATAACCTAATAGCTTCCATTTTTTCCCACACAGGAAGTAGCCAAAATCATCAAAAGCTGAGTATTCTATATAGGATCAAACATTACTTCACTGGCTATACAAGAAAATGCATTGCTTCACCCTTCCTTCTTCTAATTCTCTCATATGCAGCATAGGTTCTAATCAGTCTGCACTCTACCCAACTCACAAAGCCTGAGCAAACCTACAATAAAATCATCAAGTTTGCTACCAACTCTTCTGCCAGAACCCACCACTGTGAATCAATTAATCTCCTTCAGTGACTTGAGTTCCCAAAATTAATTCACTTGAAACAAGCTCAAAAAATCTTTAGTGCTCTGATATGTGCCGAGCCAACAAACCGCTCTTGTCCTTGCCTGCCATATCATTGGCTAATAATGCTCATGTTAAAGTCCTTTACTCATGCAGTGTAGACAAATTCTGTAATTCTTTCCCATTACAAGTACTGTAAATTATTAAATCCCAAACTATTTAAAATTCAATTAAAAATCACTCTTCTTTTTCAACTGGATGCGCCATTGCCCATTTCTCTTTCTCTCTCTGGGAGGGCCTCCTCTAACCCTCAGCCATTATCCTTCCTGACTCTTCTCTCCCAACCACTCAACATTTAGACATCTCCACCAACTGCAACAGGGTGATTGCATTATAATATTTACTGACTCATCATAACTATGCATAGTCTCTCAGACTACCTCCATGATACATGAATATTATTTAAACACTTTTACTTATTCAGTCTTGTGTCATATGCCCTACTTCATTTCCATTGGCTCAGCTTATTTATTAGTAACCTACTATTATCTTACACTTTTGATAAAAGTGTAATGTGCAAACCTAGGTATGTATACTCCACTGACAATTAATGTACCTAAAATGTTTGAAGATTTCCACATTGTGCAGGTTATTAAAATTCAAACCATTGCTTGCTAATCTTTTGTAAAATTGCTGAAGTTATTTCTTGAATGTGCACATTTCTGGTAATCTGTTAACTTTGATCATTAATGGATATAAAAATATTGGAGCCTTCTTCCCAGAGCCTCCACTGTAAAACAAATGGAAATAAATAAATCCTTCTGTCTTGAAATATTCTAATCTATGCAATGTATTCCTGCAATATTCTATTTGCTTGTTCCATTATCATTCTGATGTAGTTTTGTGTCATGTAGTTTTGACTGTCATCAGGTCTGATTGCTTGAAACTAACTTTCTGACACATTAGTACACTTTCTCTTTGCAAATTAAGTTTATCTTTTAAGAGACTTTACAAAATGCTTTTATATCCCACATTGAATAATTTTATGGGTTGACTGTCTTCATAGCACTCAGACAGCAAGAGGATAAGAGGAAAGTCATGTCATCAATTTAGTGTAAAGTTCCACCACATTCTTTAAAATGCTGGTTCCAATCTAATGCTTTTTTTTTTTTGTGGAAAAGTATTAGTTCTGAAAAATGCTGAAAACTGATCCATGAAGTAAATGCTTTAGCCTGACCAGTAAAGTGGCCCACACATCTAATTTAATTGCTACTGCAGATGTTTTACATTTGCTTTAATAAGTACATACAGATTTTAAATTGATTTGCTTCAGTGCATGCTGCATAGAAATTCTGATTACACTGTCTCTGGCCATCTGCTGCTTTGCACAGTTTAATGCAAATTGTACTCTAACAATTAAGATGTTAATAAGTCTGACTACTATTATTATTATTATTATTTGGTATTTGCACTTTCTGGGATCCTTTCCATAACTAGCTAACTAAAGATCATTAAGACAAGTATGGCAACATTTAATAAGTCAGTGGTTATTTTATTTACTGTGATTAAAATAGTTTGAATCTGCAGTATGCAGATGTGAAGGTCTTAATGTATAATTAATTTGATAAAAGCAGTTCAAACAATGTGATTAGCAGAAATACAGTGTAATTTCTGACATAGAACACTGAAGTGCATCTTTCTCCCTTTGGCTTTAAGGAGCTACCATGTTTTTCCTACCTACAGTGAATGTAAGTGACTGTTTAGGATCTTTGCTCTGTTGGTAGTTCTAGCTTTTGTTAAACTAGCATTAGAGTCCTTGCTTGCTTGCAGTGTTAGTGGCTTGATAGGTAGTTCCCTAACTTTTGATGCTGGAAGATTAGAAGAGTGTAGGTTCTATTCCCACATAAGGTACTTAGATTCATTTTCAATTTCTGACACTGTAGGTGTACCATAAAGGCAGTGCTGCACTCGTGACCCCCCCCCCCCATTCAGTTGAAACTTTAAACTGAATCTCATCTTCCTGAATTTCTGGTAGTTCAGGTGGCTATAAAAGATCCCATGGCACTTACTGAAAAGACTAGAGGAATTTTCCTAATGACCTAGCCAAACCTCTCTTAGTCTATACGAATACCACTTTGTGATCTCCCCAAAAAGAGTTTATTGGCCTAGTAGGATTAACCCAGTCAATTAAGTATAAAAAAATAAAAAAAAATACTTACAATGATTTCATTAATTTTTTTGTTGTGTCTTTCGGCTTTTCCTGGTTAGGGGTTGCCACAGCGGAACTCCGGTCCGCTAATGATTGGAAGTAGATTTTTATGTGCCGAGTTGCCGGCCCTGATGTATAACCTTCAACGAAGGTGCGCCCATTCACACATGTCTCCACACAGAAGACGCTCTAGCTGAGAATCGAACAGGACAATGTCTTCCTGTAAGGCGACAATGCTACCGCAGCACCACCACCGCATTAATACAGAAGCAAATTATACAATCATTTGTCAATAATGATTGCTAGCTTTTAGTGCAGTGATAGTACTGTATTAGGGTATAATGGAGCACTAGGATGATAGTAACATGCACAGGGTGCAGCTTGAAACACATCACACTGTAGATTACATCACATATTCATTCTTCAATGCCTAGCCTAGAAATGTAATAGGCAGATGAACGGAAAATATCAAACTGATTTTTAAATTAACTAATTAATTACATGTAATTGCAAAAAAGGTTTTTGTACTACATCATACACTTATTCTTTGAGACTAGACACGGAAAAGTGATAGGCAGTACACAGAGAATAAAGTCAGGTATATTGCTTTCACAACCACTTTCCATATGTATCATCATGCCTTATTAAATCAGACCATACTTTAGTAACATTTTCCTTTAAAACTGGTGGTAATTCCACTTTAACTAGCTCTGTGTTTAGGGACTTATCAAAGCAAACATTTTTCAGTTACTTGATGACTTAAATTCTATTCTAATCTTCCTCTGAAGGATCCTTTTGCTAAAGGCGTTACCTATGCCTCTGCTTCTACTCCCACTGAAATAGTTGTAGTGATATGGCAGTCCCTGTTAGCAATAAATATAATAAGAAGTTTAAAAACAACCTCCTTTACTGGAATACCAATATGAATAAATTATATAACAAGAGAAAGAAACTGCTTAATGTTTATAAGAGGTCTCATTCTACCTACCTTAAGAGAACACTTTAGCAAACTAACATGCTTAAAGGAACCATTAGGAAACTCAAAGCTGAGTTGTTGTTGTTTGTCTTTCGGCTTTTTCCCGGTCAGGGGTCGTCACAGCAGAACTCTGGTCCACTAATAATTGGCAGTAGCTTTTCACGAACGCCGAGGTGCCAGCTCGACGTTCAACCAAGGCACGCCCATTTACGCATGTCTTTCAAACGCCCACCCAACCATGGGGAGGACATGCAGACTCCACACAGAAGGCACTCCCCGCACTCCAGCCAAGAATCGAATGGGAGAACCTCTTGCTGTGAGGCAACAACACTACCGCTGCACCACCGCGGATACTCCTGAATTTAAAATAGCCAGTAAAACCAAAAATAACTGCAAATCTTTCTTTAACTATGTCAGAAAGTTAAGAATTAACACTCAACAGTGTTCAGAGCTAGATCACAATAATGCTACACTCTCTGACCAAAGGAAATAGCTAATATCCTAACAAACAAATTTAGTGCAAATTTTACTCCACTCACAGTTATAGCTGTCCCACAGGTTCCACAATCCAAGCCATCCCCTTTAATTACTATGGAGCAGGTTCTGTCAGCTCTTTCAAAAACTAAGAACACTTCATCCATGAGCCTTGAGAATGTACCTGGTTTCATGATTATCACTACCAAATATGGCCCTACTGAACCCCTGCTTAACTTCTTTAATCTATGCTTCCCCGTTGGTTACATTCCTGAAGTCTGGAAAACAGCCACTGCAATGCCATTACACAAAGATGGCCCATCCATGGACCCTGGTAATTACAGACCCATTAGTCTCACTAGCCTCATATGTAAAGCTATGGAGTATATTATCTCAGACTTCAAACCTCTTAATTCTGCACCCTCATTAATTTGAATTAAAATCAAAGGATGTTTCTTTACCTCATTAATTTCTTTGAAAAAGTAACTGAAGTAGTGGATAGAGGTTATGCAGTGCATACAGCATGTCTAGATCTGGTCAATGCCTTTGACACTATTTCCCATGTAGGCATTAATGATAGACTTGTAGATCTGAATATAAATCCGTATAGTGTGTGATGGATAACTAACTGGTGGTCTGACAGAGCCCATGTGGTTAAAGTAGCAGGTACCACTTCTGAAAGCAAAAAAAGTTACCAGTGGTGTACCACACACACAGCTCCATTTTGGGTGATTTCTTGTTTAGCATATATTTCTCAGACCTTCATGCCAGCACTCCTAGCCTACGGTTAACTAAGTTTACAGATGACTGTAAATTTGGTGTTGTTATTCAGTCTTTAGCTGACTCAAAATTGCTCCAGCATGGCTTAGACCATGTTATCAATTGATGCAAGGACAACGGACTCAAATTAAATATAAAAAATATAGCATAGTTCATTCTGATAAGCAAAACAGTTTCACTTACCCAGTGGTGCAGCTAGGGTGGGGCAAGAGGAGCAACTGACCTAGGTGCAGAGTGTTGGGGAAGGCACAATCAGCTGATCCCAATTTCTCTTTAATGCAATACTGGCTTTTAAAAGCTGGTATATTTTTGGTCAAACTTGAGTGCTGTAGCCTTCCATTTGCTATAGTTTAAAAGTAAAAAAAAAAAAAAAAAGAAGAAATGTTTTGTTTTTAACACTAAAATATGAGAACTGTAGCGCTCTGTGCAAGCAGTTTGCTACCATTTTAAAGAAGAAAGTAATTAAATATGCTGAAGGAAGTTTGGGGATCTAAATAGATGGTGGGAGGGGGGTGTCAGAAAGATTGTCCTTTTTTTTTTTTTTTTTTTTTTTTTTTTTTTTTGCTCTTCGATGGAAGAATGAGAGAGCTGTTGATCTAACCATAATAAGTAATCAGCTTATGACAGTGAAGTACTTTTTTTTTGTGGGGAGGGAGCATGCTGGTTGAACCAGGTATGCTTCTGCACTTAGACTATAGGAGATGCACCCCTCCAATCAGAAACTGTTGTAGGGGGTCTAGGTACTCTTGCTGATAATTCCTTGTCATTTGACCATCATGCCTCCACAGTAGTTCAGACAGCTTTTTATCTGGCCAATGTAATTTCCAAAGGTATTTCAAACAGATTCAAAGAGGTCTTAATTTCTCTTCACTCATTATTGAATATAATCCTCCTTTTGGCATGTATTTATCTAGGCATATTGCACAACTTGGGAGACCTCAGAGCTTCATAACTAAAAAGATCAGTGGCCTGAAAAATCTTAGTTATCATGAGAAGCTAGCAGCCCTTTCTCTGTACTGGGTTTCTTACAGACTCCTATGTGGAGATGTGTGTCTAGCCTTTCATTCCATGAAAGATCCATCCATATTTCACTTCCTAATCCTTTGCATCAAATACTCAATTAATGGAACTAAACCACCATCAGCATATAAATAAGGCATGTTGGCATGATATATTCCTATCCCAACATAGCCCTCACCTCTAGAGCAAGCATGCATTACAATTCAAATAGAGCGGCACCCTTACCACCTTCAAGGCAAACTTAGATAACTGGATGAGCAAATTCTCTCCTTGTCTGTCTTGTCTTGCCCCCTTGAGGCTACAGGAAAATTTTAAATGTTTTTTTTTTTTTTTTTTTTTTTTAGCTAGGCTTGACATGGTCTGTATATTGATTGCCTAGTACTTAACTATGAACCTACAAAAGCTAGAAAACATTTTTTTCTATCTGGCTGTTACTTTTTGGGTGCACTGCAGTAGTACTATTACTCATGGCTTTCTTCTTAGACATAAGTAACTGGGCTAAGGTTAATTAGACACCTGGCCCTATTTACCTCATTTCTCAAATCTATATGACAATATAAATTCACAGCAACATTATCATAGTTTCCATTTCATCACCTCAGCCAACTGACACATTTGGAAAGAATGTCTTGATATAGTCCCCCCTGTCCTCTCCATATAACCTTCCTCTCCAGTTAGACTCCTCACACTGCATTTCATTATTCACTTGTTGTGAAACACTTTCCTTTCATTGTGTTCCTCTAGAACTTTGTGATTCTCCACTCATTCAATAAAAAAATCAACTTCCATCCAAGTCTACTGTGAAAAGATTAGCCCTCCCATACCTAAAAGCATCCACTAAAATGCTCAATTCCATTCAGTCTGGTATAAATATCCTGATATCACTTTACAGCATTGCAAAATTTTCCTCCAGTAAAATATGTCCCTTGAGACATATCTTCATGCAAAGTGTGAGGGTTCTTCAGGTCATCCCTCACAATTTATATTTGCTACATCCATCACTACCTGCCTCACCATTTTTCTGAGCCTCACCGCAGTCTCATGACAATTTAGTGCAGTCTTCTGCTTTGCATACCTGTTTTTCTTATCCAGTTTCTTTGTCAGGACAGCCCAATTCCATTTTCTCTCATGTTCACAGAGAGATCTCTTTTCAGCTTGTTTCTCCACTGCTTTGTATACCCTTTAATTAGTTATTCTTTCACCATAGTGCTTTTACAAATACTTTTTCACCGCTCTCTGCCATGTACCATGTACAAGTTACTCATCTAAGTGTTCACTACTGCTTTTAATACAAATACTTCTTGAAGACCTCATACTCCAGACCCAGACCAAATTTCCATTATTTCCCCCCATCTCCCATCCTACATCAACACATGCCAACCCTTCTTATCCCCCTTTTCACCTAACCACCCACACCAGCTGCCCTGTACCTGGATTACAGAATTCCCTACAGACTGACCCATACTGACAGTGACTATATGTATAAACCCTTCAAATCTATTTATCTCAATCTTACAGTAATGCCCACATCATCTCCATAACTTCCCACAGTTATTCTTCCTTGACTTACCCAAAAGCAACTCACCCAGCACTCCACTTAAAATGACAGCCTGGTCAATTCAACCCACATAAAGGCCATCACATCCTCTCCTACAAGAACTGCAGATGGCTACAGCATTGCAGCCAAGTAATAGACCCTATGATTCAGAATCCCCACCCCACTTCCATGAGCACATCATCTTTTCCATGCTCAGTCAAAGCCACTTCCGTGACATACAAAGTTACAGTATACCATTTATGCTTCATTCTGCCTTAATCTACAGGTTTACATAAATATAACATTATTATGTCACCACACTCATGAAAAGAGGTAGCTTCAAAGCCTTCCTCTGCTTCATCCCTACCACCAGACCTCCCTCAATTCTATTAGGTTTGCCTCACATTCATGCCCGGTCTAACCTGCCATTCATCTTCACTTCTAAAGATTTGAGTTCTTGACCTCTGCATGAGATGCCAGAATTCTCTGTCAGTTCAACATTACCAGCTCCTCTTAGTGCAGCCATCACTATTTTTTATTTATGACCCACCTTGAAGTCTTTTTAACTTACTTTTCTATACCAGTCTGCAATGCTGTGGCTATATCAGCATTGACACGTGGTCACCAATATGCACCATCAGCTAATAACACTTCCTTTTAATCCTTACATCAACGACACTATCTTCCCAACTGAAGCATCTTATCAGGGGATCCATAGTATGAGCAAGGAACAAAAAGATACAGTGAGTAGCACTGACTTTTGCCTCATACTAGCCATGTATGCTCCAAGACTGCACTGTCGGTCATATAGCAGGACAAAGCTAGTATACTGACTGATGTCTTTCCCTGTTCTTTCAGCTATTTCCACCAGGCACCCAGAAATATATACTACCATTCAATGTCAAATTATTTTCTATTGCTACACTAACAACTTGCCTCCATATCATTTCTAATATTCTAGTCCTTCATTTCCAGCAGTATCCTAAATTTCATTCTCCTCAGGCCTTCCACATTGGGTAGCAGTTGGGGTTTAGTGTTTTAATATCAACTGAGCACATTTCTGAATTTCCTTTATTCCCACACTTGGGGTCATACACACCTGTACACATATGCAGTGACGACATTACTCAGGTTAACGCAGCATATCCAGCTGCTACACTTTAGATATCGACCCAAATGTTTGTTTGTTTTTCCCTTGAGAAAGTTTTCACATGTAATACCTAAATCACTGACTTTTTCCAAATGTTTTTACAGCCACCAACTCATGTGCCAGGACCCATACAGGTGCTGTATATGTTGCCTGGAAGGGGAGCAGCATATAAAGTATTGGTACAAGAACAAACACAGGTAGACTGTCCACCCAAATGAGAAGAAGGGAAATGATGAAGGCTTCTATCACTTCTCGCACGATAGTGGCTTTGCAGAATGTACAGCATGAGGGTAACTTATATGATCCAGGCCACTGCAGGGTGGGCAGCATGTAAGGTCAGACATCAGTCATAGCCTCCTACTTATAAAGCTACCCATTAGGTGGCCACTTGTTCTTCATAATTTCCAAATTTCACCCTTGATTAGCAAGAGGCTGTGCACATACCTCTCACTGATGATGATGAGGGATATGCAAGAGATGTAATTCTTAAAGATGCCTTGAGGATTCAGCTTGTGATCTTGCACTGATTCACCTATCCCTAAACTTGTTTAATGATTATGCTTCAGATTTAAACGTTTTTGCAGGCCTCCTTTTGTGTCATGAAGGACTCACTGGCCAGATGAGAACAGACTTCTCTCTGTCCCCAGTATTAATAGCTGTTCCTAAAGGTGTGGGAGCATAGCTTTAGACAGACTGAATTAATGCCACTGCTAGACCACATGCAAACCTGTTAGGACTAAGTGTGATTCTGCTATGTGCTTCCCTATGTTTCAAGGTCATGATGCTTGATCTCCAGAGCGTAAATGTGTCATACCAGATGTTTATATGTATTTATTTACATTTGTATGTGTGGATAGATATCTTGATTATAGGATTCTTCACAAGGCTGAGGCCCATTTTCAGTGGTGGCCTTCAGAGAAAATCTCCACAAAGAGAATATACAATAAAATCACATAAATTATATTTAGTTTCAAGTAGACAATATAGTAAAATGCAGATGTTAATTAAACAGTAAAAATAAATGAAAAATGCTGGCAGGTAGAATATAACAGGCACAAATCACTCCGGTGATGATGAAACCACAAATATTTTAATGGTAAAATCCACAAATGAACAAGTATAAACGTGAGCGCTTTCGTTAAACAAGTGTTAACTTCAATATATATATATATATATATATATATATATATATATATATATATATATATGCATAAAAAGCGTGGTTATGATGAAGATTTAATTGCTAAGGCATGGCCTAGATTTAATAAGGAGTATATAGGAAACAACAATAGAAAATGGAAGGGTGCTTCCAAATTAAATAATAATATTGAATCTAGTTGTGAAATGTATTTTGTAACCACATATAGTGGATTCAGTAATAGGTTTTATGAGATAGTACAAACACAGTGGCAGCTGTTATCAAATTTAAAAGATGGAAGTTCATGGATGCCTAATAAACTTGTTGCTTCTTATAGAGTGGGTCAGAATATTAAGAGCTTTTTGGTGAAATCTAGGTTCTGTAGACCCTAGGAGGTCTTACATGAGTCACCAAGAATAAAAGAAACAGTAAGATGTGGCAAATGTAAGGCATGTAAATTTATTGTGCCTTATTTTGAACTCTTAAATGGTCGAAAATTTGAAGTTTGTGGGAAATATAGGTGTGACACTGAGGGCATTATTTATGCCCTCAGATGTCCTTGTAATACGTTTTATGTGGGCAAGTCCAAAAGGGCTTTTAAACTAAGGCTATTAGAACATGTTTGTGATATATCAAACAAAAAAGAACAGAGTTCAGTGGTACATTTTTTTCAAGCACATGGTAGTTCTGTTCATGGTTTACAAGCCACAATTTTAGAAAAAGTAGAGTGTGTGTTTTTTGGGGGAGGGCATTAGTAAAAATAAACTTCTTTATAAAGAAGCAGTGTACATATTAAAGTTTGATACTTTGTTTCCAAAGGGTATGAATGTTGATTTTAATTGGCATATATTACTTTAAAGAATATGTTTTTTAAGTATTTCATGGTATTAATTGATGACTTTATTGTTTAATTGCTTATTTAGCAGTGTATAGAAAACAAGTGTGTGATGTGAAGTAATTGTGTACTCCAAGAAGGCAGTGTGTGCCGAGACGTCAAAGAGGAATAAATTGTATTCATTGGTTCCTGGTCTTTGTTCTTCGTTGTATTTGCTGCTTTGCTGTTGTTTTTGCTGGGTAGGAGCTTGGCTGTCACCATACAGGCTGGTTCTAAGAGATATATTTGGATTCTGTATAAGGCACCTAGATTTTGGTTCTAAGAGATATATTTGCATTCTGTATAAGGCACCTAGATTTTGGTTCTAAGAGATATATTTGCATTCTGTATAAGGCACCTAGATTTTGGTTCTAAGAGATATATTTGGATTCTGTATAAGGCACCTATATTTTGGTTCTAAGAGATATATTTGGATTCTGTATAAGGCACCTAGATTTTGGTTCTAAGAGATATATTTGGATTCTGTATAAGGCACCTAGATTTTGGTTCTAAGAGATATATTTGGATTCTGTATAAGGCACCTAGATTTTGGTTCTAAGAGATATATTTGGAATTTGTATAAGGCACCTAGATTTTGGTTCTAAGAGATATATTTGGATTCTGTATAAGGCACCTAGATTTTGGTTCTAAGAGATATATTTGGATTCTGTATAAGGCACCTAGATTTTGGTTCTAAGAGATATATTTGGATTCTGTATAAGGCACCTAGATTGTGGTTCTAAGAGATATATTTGGATTCTGTATAAGGCACCTAGATTTTGGTTCTAAGAGATATATTTGGATTCTGTATAAGGCACCTAGATTTTGGTTCTAAGAGATATATTTGGATTCTGTATAAGGCACCTAGATTTTGGTTCTAAGAGATATATTTGCATTCTGTATAAGGCACCTAGATTTTGGTTCTAAGAGATATATTTGCATTCTGTATAAGGCACCTAGATTTTGGTTCTAAGAGATATATTTGGATTCTGTATAAGGCACCTAGATTTTGGTTCTAAGAGATATATTTGGATTATGTATAAGGCACCTAGATTTTGGTTCTAAGAGATATATTTGGATTCTGTATAAGGCACCTAGATTTTGGTTCTAAGAGATATATTTGGATTCTGTCTAAGGCACATAGATTTTGGTTCTAAGAGATATATTTGGATTCTCTATAAGGCACCTAGATTTTGGTTCTAAGAGATATATTTGGATTCTGTATAAGGCACCTAGATTTTGGTTCTAAGAGATATATTTGGATTCTGTATAAGGCACCTAGATTTTGATGATTTTTTTATGACATTGGATAAATGACGATCATGTTTTAATTTGGTATCAACAGTAACTCAGAGTTTTATATGTGGGACAATATCATATGCTCATAGGATCATAGGAGATTACTAGGTTAATGAGCCTAGGTACCCTTACAAGCCGAGCCAAGAAAACCCTTGTTCCCAAGAATATCAAGGTATTAAGCAGAACTAAGTCAACAACTACTAACCCTGTCCAAGAGGCACACAGGTAAAACTCCTGGGGTGAATTTGCAGTTTCCTATCCAATCATCTAAATTGCACAAGGTCACAGGTCAATTAGGGGCTCTGCCTCACCTGAAATGGAAGTTTGTTCCAGAGGAGAGGTAACCTCTGTGAGACATATCTGTCTCTCCAGCAAGCCCTGTTGATGTCACATACTAGTTTGAGTTCCCTAGAGTGAGTGCCTCTTATACCATTTGATTTATGAATGTGCAGCATTTCCATTACTGCAGGAGCTGAGATTGCTTTATATGCAAGGCAGAGGTCACCTCTGAGTAGTTTGTAAGACATTGAGTATAGTGACAGTGATTTCAGTCTGTCAACGTATGACATATGCTGAAGCCACTGAATTTTCTTTGTAAGAAACCTTCGAGATCTTTCCAGTTGCTGCATGTGCTTGGTAAGGTACATACCAAAGGTAGCATTGTACTCTATTATTGGCCTGATGAGTGAGGAATACAGGGGAGTCATAACCTTTTTTGTTCTGGAACTTAAGAGGTGAGTGATGCAGAAAGCCTTTCTTACCACTGTGGAGACATGGTGGTCAAAGAAAAGGTTGCTGTCAACCTGTGCGACCAAATCTTTCACCACTGATTAAGTGTTTAGGGTGTTGGTATTAATGTGGTAATCTACAAGGATGCATTATTTTGCACTGAGTTTTAGCCCATGACTAATCCAGGATAATGTTGTTGGAAGAGGTAAAGGAAAAATCAGTGTGTGTGTGATATCACTGGATCTAAGAAGGAAAAGCATGACTTTTCATTTTATTTCTTTATTATTGATTAATTTATTGGAGGTGGCCATGGTATTTGTTTTTTCTATAAAAAGCATCTGATCTAGTGTGATAAAATAGTCAAGACAAGGTGCTCACGGGTCTATATTATAACATCGAATTTTACAAAGATCGAATGTTATAATATTGAATCGTAATGTCGAACGCTGAAAACAGCGAAGGTGCAGGACACCGAATTCTTTCCCGGGGAAAGAATTTGGTGGGCCATTGCTGTGGCTTTGCTGTTTTCAGCATTCGATATGTTGGAACGTTACGGGTCAGGTTCAGGTAAGTGTGCGATTGTGTGTAGGTTAGGGTTAGGGGTCGGGTTAGGTGAGTTAGGGTTAGGGAGCAGGTCAGGTAAGTGTGCGGTTGTGTGGACGTTAGGGTTAGGTCACGGGTCAGGTAAGTGTGCGATTGTGTGTAGGTTAGGGTTAGGGGGCAGGTTAGGTGAGTTAGGGTTAGGGCGCAGGTCAGGTAAGTGTGTGGTTGTGTGTAGATTAGGGTTAGGGGGTGGGTTAGGTGTTAGTGTTAGGGCGCAGGTGAGGTGAGTGTGCGATAGTGACGGACCTTAGGGTTATTGTTGGGTTAAGGTAAGTGGATAGCTAGTAGTGTATGTAAAGTTTAGGTTTAGGTGTAGGATTTTAAGTGTATGTGTGTGGATTGCTGTTTTTTGTGTGTGTTTGTGTTGTGTGTATGTTTTTCAGAATAGCGAATTTTTTCTCTGGGAAAAAATTTGCTATTCTGACTGTTCGATGTTTTCGGATTTCGGTGTTTAGAGTTCGATATTACATTTGATGTTTACGAACTTCGATGTTATAATATATAACGGTATTCCAAAAATGTAAATGTGAAATACCAGCACAATGAAAAATTATGAAATGAACTCAGGGCTTGAGTGCTATAGACTACATTATGAGTATTAGCTATTTTTTTATAAAAATAAACATTTACCAGAGGGATCAAATTCCAAAGAGGGAAATTAAGGTGGGATCATAAAGCAAGTCAGTGGCAAGGATAGCATCCTTACACAGCTAGTGCTAGAATCTCTATGAACAGTGTGCCAGGAAAATGGTTTGAGTTATGGACACAAGGGAAGATATGATGTCATGGTTCAGGGAATTAGCTAATTTCACAGGGTACACTTCCGCTGCTGCCCTGTAGCCAGTTTTCAAGTAAGCAATGAAACTAATTGAGTTCTGAACACTCTGAGTGTCAGATAACAAAGGGCTCCAAACTTTGGAAAGGGCAACATTTCATGATCTGTCACCTAAAGTACTCATGTGGTCTTAGGAATACTACGGTTTGGACAAGATACTTTCATGGTTTTGACAGGTGTCATCCACTTTACTTTGTAGGCTACTTCAAAACAGCATCTTCATGCAGAAATATATATATGTCAGTTGTGTCAGGTAAAGTAAGATCATGCTTCCAAGGTGCAGGAATCCGTTATTACTTAGTTTATGATAATGATAAATAGCAACATTCATATTAAAATCAAAATAGACCACTCAATCTGTTTTTGCCAACTTGGAGATAACATTACTAGAGGTACTGGCCAGGATTAATGAAGCATAGTCAATATGGGTATTAGGACAGCTTGTGCAGGGATGACTTCTTTTTTGGGTGCAATTCGATGTTTGATTCTGCAGAATGGATTCAGTTTTTAGTTTACCTACTTTACTGTAACATTTGCATGGTTTTGGAAGAGCAGTTTGCTGTCTTAAAATGCTCAAGTTATTTGTAGCATTGTATAGTTTCAAGGAGTCTACTGGAATATGTAAGAACAAATTGTTATGACCCACATTTTTAGCCAGCAGTTGCTTGCCAAACAACTTGACGTTGGCTTTGTGTCACTTATTAGCAGCCTGCTGTCTGTTAGTAAGATGCAAAGTTTCAATACTTGTTTCTAGTCTGCAGATGAGGGCAGTATGGTTGGGAGATCTCTGCAGCCACATGGGAACATTAGCATACAGTCTCAGTGAAATATCACCATTTTTATAACCAAGCTTACTGGTTAATATTCAGAAGAGTGGCCTAAAGCTACAGCCATGTGTAACACCTAGTTTTCTGACATAGATGGATGAAAACCTGTTCTACCATTTCATAGATACAGTTCATTGACTTAAGTAGCTTCTAACCCAGCACTAATAATTGTAGCTGACTCCCACTGACTGTAGCTTTTCTAGGAGTAACAAATGGGGAGCCAGGATGGAAGTTTTGGATAATCCAAGCAATATTACTGCTATAAAAAGTTGCTGATATAGACAAAAGATTATGAAATCAATCATTCTAGCATGGCTGTTCCTATGCCATGACCAACTCTAAAGCCAGGATGAGTTGGAGATCGGACATTAAAGCATCATAGGTAATCAATAAGTTGAGTATTAACACATTTTCCATTATTTTTAGTGGGGAAGAATAGTAACTGGTCTATAATTCTCGTCATGCATAAGATGTTGGAAAAGAGTAACTTTCAGTGTACATCAGTTTATTATGATGGAAATGGATAGCCAACATGTAGACTATAGCTTTAATAAAATACAGTTAAAGCAATAGTTGTGAGTTGTAAAATTAAAGGGGTGATACTCTACTGGTCCCATGGTAACATTAGTAGCTTGTGTGCTGGCTGGTATGAGCTTACCTACTATGTTTGTTTAGTGGAAATGGAAGAAAGAGTGCCAGTTTTCTGATAGATATTTGTTTGGATTTTGACTGAGCTATCAAATTATATATTCCATCCATACATTTATCCACAATCCCGTTTCCCATTTTTGCACATGGAACCAGGGTGTCACTTCAACAGTGACAATTATCTTGAGCTAAGGGTGGCTACCCCTGCCAAGGTTGTTCTTCCATACCACACACACACACACACACACACACACACACACACACACACACACACACACCAATGGCCAATTTATAGTATCCAGTCCACCTACTGCTGGTCTTTGGAATGTGGGAGGAAACTGGAGCACATGGGGAAAACCCACGCAAACAGAGGAAGGACATGCAGACTCCACACAGAAGATGCCACAGCCGAGAATTGAACTGGAGAACCTCTTCCTGTCAGGCAACAATGCTATATGCTGCACCACTTTGCCAGTCTCATGCTATGCTATTTATTAAACTACAGCAATTTTATTTAGCAAGTTTAATCCCTTTCTAACATTGGTTACGTCGTTGTCTATAGGAGTTTTTGTTTTGTTTTGTTTTTTTAGGTTTTTGTAATACTAAGATTTGTAAAGTGTGCAGGATGACTTCAAGTCATTCATTAACCACTTAAAAGAGCTGGTCATCCAGGGTAGTATTTTCTCCTTAGTTCTTACGTCTTTAAAGGAGCACATTTATTTAACAAACTCAGCAGTATGTGTTTAAAGACTTCAGCTATAAGATTATTTGGGGGAATAGTATTTAGGTAAAACCAATGGATTCAGTTGAGAGGTTTTATGGACTTCTTACCATTTTTAAGTGGTAATAGTATGCATACCTCTCAACTGCCAGATTTTCACAGAATTCCCAGATTTTTCCCTCATATGTTTCATCTGACCCTCATAAAATTTGTGTTTTTCTAGCAAACCATTGAGGATTGATGTCACTGAATAATGACAGACATTTGTGTTTCAGACTTCAGATCCTTCAGGAAATTGCATTACTACACATCCTGTTATTCTAGCAACTTTCTAAGTTTATAAGAGCAATACTTAAAAATCTGTCATTGATTTTAGGCCTTTGTCCTCCCATTCTTTTTGTCTTTGTCCAGATTAGGGTTACCACCTGTCCCACTTTGGGCAGTTATGTCCTGCAAAAAAAAAAACTTAAAAAATGGCAGATGTCCTGAGATTTTAGGACAAGATTCTTTTATATATTTTATGTGATAGTTGCATAAAACAGTTATTCTGTATCTGAAACACCTAAATGTTATAAGAAACAGAATAAGCAACTAAAGTGCTACAAGAATAAGCTTTTATTTAGGCAAAAAAGCGAATTTCTGTCTTTTGTACTGGCCATGGGTATGTTTCGCCCTGCAAAATCTGATGTTTGCTCCAAAAATGTCCCACTTTGGACATTTGAAAAGGTGGTAACCCTAGTCCAGATTTCTTGTGCTAAGAGTTTGAGAGCTATGTTTAAGAGTGTGGTATGCATACTTTGGGGTTGTTTCCATTACTGAATGATCAATATGGATGTAGTGTAACTGTGGCTGAAAAGTGACCAGGACATTTAGTTAATATTGAAGAAAATGTTAGCTATGCATGTCACATTTTCATCTCTAGTGGATGTCTTAACAGGTTGAATGTAAATAAGTGTGAGGCAGTCACAAGATCTCATTGTTGGATAAGCAAATTATATCAAAAGTACCTAACAGGATTAACCTCTTATCAATATATTTCAAACCACAAAAGGTTAGGGTTTAATAAATCACATGCTTTATCAGGTTACAGGCAGATACAAGCTACAAAAAATGCTTTCTACACCCTATTGTATACTTTGACAAAAAGCCTCCCCTCTAAAAATAATTCCAAGCTGCACAATATAATAAGTGGATGAGGGTAGAACAGGTACAAGAACTAATAGTTTTCCATTTCTTTCTCCTGTGGAGCCTTTGTTATAGATAGAGTACCCAGGTGTTAACAAGTGTCTGTTATACATGACTTAAGTCATGTCGCAAATGTTGCCAGAATGTAAGGTTTAATATTGCATAACAAAGTCAGGATTTCTCTAGTTTTGTAACAGAGGATTCTAGTATTTAAGTAGACTCCAACCAAGACCCAGCCTGAGTATTATATTGCTGTTATTGTTATGGGAAGTTGGTTTGTTTTATTGATGAATGGCAAATATTTTTAACAGGAATTATCTAAGTAAATATATATATATATATATATTTTTTTTTGTAGAGGGGATTAATCCAGATGATGTCTGTTCTATCACTGCTGAGCTGTTGTAAGATATCTAATGATTATAGTTAAGTAGCATTACTTACAGCATAACTTTTCATGGCAAATTTGCATGTGTATGTCATGAGATTCATTCCCACCATGATAGTAAATGATTCAGGTACAGACTCGCTTGTCTGTGTTATATTGCATGTGTAGTAGATTTAGGTAGCCCAAAAAGAATCCAGATATTGCTTGATACAAGCACCAAGACCTCCCTGTCAATCCCAGTGTCAAAGTTATGGTGCTGAGATGGGAGGCTGTAAGTAAGACTTGTTCATGCATGTAGCCTTATAGGATGTTTGCATTTGTAACCCTCAGATATATGGCGAGATGTTTAAAAGTAAGGGGCGACATCATGGGTACAGGACATCTTTGACCCACTGTGTATGATGCATTTAAATTAACTGCTAAATATACCATAATACCTAAGACATGAGGTAACTAAACAGGAAGACAACAAGACTGAAGTTAAGAGCACGCTACAAAGAAGAGATAGAGCCATAACTACAGTGGGAAGTAGGAAGCAGCTGTCCTGGACACAAGCTGTGACAAGTATATCAAGGATTCGTATATGAATGCTAATACTGCATTTGCAGTCATGGCTGAAGCTCTGAAGCACTCAGTGTGTGGTTAGTGATTTAGTCATTTAATCATATTAAGTAGCTTGTTTCAGTTGCAGAGCACAGAAGAGCTTTTTATAATTTATTTTATTAATTTATTTATACTTTGTTGACTGGGTTAGTCCCACTAGTCCAACAGTCTCTTTACAGGGGAGACCAGAATTGACATTCATACTCATCTTCATGTTTTTCTACGTGGAGTCGGGATGTTGTGTCACTTGTCACCATCTCTCTCTATTCAGTACCACTCTCCTACCTTCTTCGACAGTCATGCCTGAATGTGGGAGGTCTTCTCTCACACAATCCATCCACCTCTTTGCTGGATGCCCTCATTTCCTCTTACCTTCTTCCTATCTTCCCAAATCTTCTTCACCAGATTGTCTCCTTCTTCCTATCTGTCCCAAATCTTCTTCACCAGATTGTCTCCTGTTTTTTCGCACATGTGCCTGAACCACTGTAGTCTGTTCTCTTTGATCTTTTCTGCAACTGGAGCTACTTTGGCTTCTGCTCTTATGTCCTTATTTCTTTGTCTGTCCCACCCTGTGCATCCTACCACCCATCTCAGGCACCTTATTTCCATCACCTCTAGCTTCCTCAACTGATCTGCCTTTACTGCCCATGTTTCTGTACCACACAGTATTACTGTCTTGTATACCTTACTTTTCAGCTTCTTTGAGATTCTTCTATCGTACAAACTCTGTGCCAGTTGGCTGCAGCCCCTCTGATTCTAGATTTGACATCCTCATTCAGACTTCCCTTCTCCTCAACCACCTCTCCCAGATACCTGAAGCTGTTAACTTATTCGACTGTCTTCACTTCAGTCTCAGTTTTTCAGCTTCTTATGATTTCCCTCATTTGCTGCCATTACAACTGTCTTATCTGTACTCAGTTTCATCCCATGTGCCTTCAGTTTTGCATTCCACTCCTCTATCCTTTGCTGAAGTTCTTGCTCAGAGTCTACCTGTAATACCACATCATCTGCATACAGCAACTTTGTTGACTTGTCCACTCCAACCTGTTAGCTAATGTAGAACAACATTGGGTTCAGAGCTGAACCCTGATGAACACCCACTCCCACTGTGAACCCCTCTGTATGTCTGAACACTGTACTTCTGTCATTGGTTCCTTGTATGTAGCATCCACTAATTCTACCAATGTTTCTGGGACTCAAACCACTACAGGTCTGCCCAAATCAGTTTTCTTAGGACCTTGTCATATGCTTTCTCTAAATCTAGGAATCTCCAATTGGACTCTTTCCTCATCTCTTGCTTCTTTACAACTATCTGTCTTACTGCAAGCATTGCTTCAGTTGTGTTGCATCTTGATCTGAATCCGAACTGCTCATCTCCCATCTTAATTTCTACTGCTATGCATATCCATTTATCGATCACCCTCTCCAGAACTTTCATGTAGTGTGATAGGCATCTGATACCTCTGTACTGCTAACAGTTGTGAAGGTCCCCTTTGTTCTTGAACACTGGCACTAGTATGTTTATCATCCAGACATCTGGGATATGAATTTCCCTCCATGCTGCTGTGAGTCCCCTAAGGAACTATTTCTCCCCTAATTCACCCAACACTTTGATCACATCTGCTGTGACCTCATCTGAGCCTGCTGCTTTCCCTGAATTGATTTTCCTTAGTGTTGTGCTTACCTTTTCTAGTGTGGGCTCTTCTTCCTGTTTCATCCTTTGTGTGTGTGGGGTGGAATGCAACTTTTGTGAGGTTTTCTTTAATGAGAAGCTGCTGGAAGTATTCCTTCCTTTGGCCTTTTATGCCAAGTGGACTGGTGAGCAGGTTCTTGCTGGAATCCCTTATGAAGGGTGTCTACCTATCTTCTTTATGTTTGTGTCTTTGCACTGCAGCCTGATAGAGTTTATTTATGACATCCACTGAGTCACTTTCCAGAAGATGACAATCATACTAGCTTGGGGAAATTTGGCCATGGCACTGGGGAACTTTCCCTACTCTTTTTTGATAAGTGCTTTGGGACCTTTACATCCACATGAGCTACCACCAAATCAGGCAGATGGGGCTTTGGTTTAATGGCTCTTCTTAAGGACAGTATTCTTAAGAGTGCAGCACCCCCATTATGCTGCATTGTAGTGTCAGTACTGGAAATTAACCCAACTACCTGCTGTGGGATTGATCAGAATAATGGTTCTAAACATATAATATACACTAGGGTGAAGGGGGCAACCTTCATGCATATTTGTAGCTATTTTAATAGAGCTGGAAATTATACCATAAAATGACAAATGGGTGAATGCTAAATTGTTATGAGCTTCTGAAATACTACAAAATGAAGAAGGAAATCTGAGTTTTAACGAAGGCTTAGAGAACAGAAACCCTACCAAATACCTTTCCAGCATTTAAAGCAAAAACTGATCCATATGTATTAACTTATTATGGTAGGCTATTAGTTGTAACATAATTATTATTGTCCTGGGTTTGTTTGTTTTGCATAACACCTGAATGAAAATTAAAAATAACAAATTTCAAAAGTAACTTAATATTTTAGCACTGTATCAATATGACTTTTTATATATATCAAAATGTATTAGAAAAACAGGTCTATAACTTTTAACTTCTGAGGGATATTTATACTGCTTTAAAATAAAACAAAATATGTGATCCATTAATGTAGTAATTAATTTATGTTTTTTTAAATTGTTGGGGCACTAGATGACCTGGCATCAATTCCGATACTGTTACAGCTATGTTGGTCATTAAGAGGTAAAGCTACTGGGAAGGGGCTGAAGGTTATGGATTAACATTTGACTAGGTGAATTTAACTACCAAGGGGGAACAAACTCTGGATATGAGGTAAGAAAGTAGCTCAGTGGGTGACAGGAATGAATCATAGAAGTACAGAGAAAATCCAAGTGCAGACTTAGGGACATGGGCGTTGCTAAGAGTAGCAAAGTGATTCAGCTTGGTGGTTCCATTTATGTTTAATAGATTAGCTGATATCCCAATATGCTAAAAATGTGACTGTGTAACATAGATGGGATGGCAATTAGTGCTGTTAATATGGATCCGGACAGGATAATGTTAGAAAAGTCATTGCTGGGCATAGTTGAAGTACAAAAGAAGGAGTCCTTGCTTAAGTTATTTGCTCAGTTTTATGGTTTATAGGAAAAACAAACTTTGACCATAATGTTCAAATGAGAGTTCCTGAGCTAAGGATTCAGATCCTTTATAGGGTGTCCACTGATATTCTGAGGAAGATAGTGGAACTGAAATTATGAATGGAGCAAATATATATGGAGTCCAATGGTGTATTACTTTAGAGTATCCCCCATACTTCAAGCTACACTAATCTTGGGCATATTATATATGTGTAACAGGGTATGCAGTAAGTGAATCCCCCACCACCAAGAAGAAATGCTCTAAAGGTATTAACAGTGTATTTTGGAATTAGATGTGTTTTTGTCTCCAAAGTGTTGGGACTCATAAGATCAGCTCTTGAACTTCTGATAGTGAGACACTTTATTTGCATGCCCTGGTTATGAGGGTAGAGAGACCCTAACTCTAGAAAAAGTATTTTGATGAATTATTAGGAAAATAAGATCAGAAATCTAAAATCCAAATGACTGAATAAATACCTTTTTGGATCAGTGCAAACAATGGCTGACAATCCAAAAAAACAAGAGGATCTAACATTAATATACACTTATGATGTGTCATTATGTGCCTTAGGCAATCAGTACTTACTTCCATATATTGTACAAATTGCCAAGGGGTTCAAGGTTTTCTTTCTTTCTATTTTTTTTATGTTTCTATCAGCATGAGAATGCTGCAAAGATGGAGGCTCGAATATGGAGCTCTTATCGTTTGCCTACTGAAATGCTCATCTCTGTGACAGAAAATCGAGAACATATACATGTTCTACTGACTTGTTACTGGAATCTTTGATTAAAACCACATAACATCCAGTAATGTTTTTCAGCCAGAAGCGTAACTAAATAAAGAAGATTCCAAATGTTAGTGAGTGCTAGAAAGAAGACCGAGTGTTACATCAAGTGGGTATAATAACAAAATCAATTGTTATGAAGAACACCAGTCAGAAAACATTTAATTTTAATAGTTGTGGGGGTAACAATAAAGACATTATGGATCCAGCCTGATTGTAAAGATGTGATCATAAATCCTCAGAGAATTCCAGCCGTGCCACAAGCATGTAAGGATATAAGAATGCAATGGCAATATTGGCTCTGCGGCATAGAGGGATAGATCCCTGACTGTATATGTCCCACATGATATCATTTCAATTAAAAATCTAGGTATTGAAAAAGCTAGACAAGAGAGACAGGAATGACACTTTTTCTGCTTAGCTCTCTTTGGGAAAAGGGACTTGCAAACATAATTTAGAGAGTGTTTTACATTATTTATTATTTTATTTTTTACTTTATTTAACATTTGTTTACTGGAAAAATCTGACTTGGAACAAAGCCAATTTTCAGCAGAGGCCCGGGGAGAAACATTCCAGATGCAAGTCTTTGTAACATGGAAGGAAATTAGAGCACCCAGACAAAACCCACACAAATGCAGGGAAGACATGCTGACTCCACACAGAAGGTACTCCAGCCGAGAATCAAACCAGAGAACCTCTTGCTGTGAGGCAACAACACTACCGCCACACCACTGCATCGCCCAATATGAAATATGAATATAACATATGAAATATGTCCATTATGAAACTGCAGTGGAGAAAGGAGATTGTACCAAATGTGCTTGCTTATAAGGGGGCTGTGAATATTCGGGATTATGTCATCTGCAGAGGCAGGTGGCCACTTTTGTAGATGTATTATAACTCCATTGAGCACTATCAACGTGCAAAAGATGTTACTAGGGCAGAATAGGAAACATTCTGTGAACAGCACAGATGATACTGTACTACTAGGGAAGCCTTGATCTCCTAAATATTTCCTGCCCTTCATAAGAAATAACCCATATCGTCAGCTCAGCTACAAAGCTGCAGAGCTGGAGACCCCCATACAGGGGTAAACTAGGTTACCATAGGGAAAGAGATGGTCGAACGGCCAAAGGGTCTTAGCAGTAAATGAATGTAGTGACATGCTCCTGTTACAGGATTTAAACAATAAAATAAAGTAGGGACATGCTACTGGGCTTCCCACTTTTCAGTCTGAGGGCCATTAAAAATGATAATCCACTTATATTGCCCTCATGTACTTGTCCTTGTCAGTACCTAACAGTCAAATGAGTCAATGAGTCATTTAAGCCCCCAGGCACATAGGACTGCATTACTTTACATTTCAGCACAATGTCCTGCAAACTAGTCCACACAGAAAGATGACATGGTTAAGGATAGCCAGCTGGCTCAAGTGACAACAGAAGTGGGTTTTATGTCAGCATGTATATATATATATATATATATATATATATATATATATATATATATATATATATATTAAGTACTGAATTATGTTAGTAACTTTCTCTCCACATTTGACATCTGTAAGCTGCAACTACTCCATAGTTCAGGAATACTGTGAATAAGTGTTAAAGATTGAAAGGAGAAATCTGTTTCTAAGAAATGCTCTCAAACCACTTGATGGATGCAGCGGCTTACTGAATGGTGTATAAAGATACTGCCAACTGGTTAGACGTCAGTAAGAACATAAAACAAATAGCGCACTGCTTTGTAACATTCTCTGCCAGATGTGATAGTTCCAGAATGTAGATACGTGGTGTGTCAGCCCGCACCATGTTTGCCAGATACATCTCTACGTGTCCATTTGGTCTTTTTAATTTCTTCACATATTTTGGGTTTCTAATACCATTATTATGATGGGAATGGACCTCATTCATAAGTCAAATTATGATTAAAGCTCATGAAAAAGTATTGTTCCTATCTTTGACGTTAGCCTTAAGTGCTTTTCTTAGCACTTGCAAAGTGGCCACAATCGATTCCTTCTGCAATTCATATGGAGTTACATGTATCGGTAGCATATCTGAGTAACACTGTAAATTCTTTTTTATGGGACCAATTGCTCCTACTACTATTGGAACTGTCTGGGTATCTTTCTTCCACATTACCATTGTTTCTGCCTGAAAATTGTGGTGTTTTATGACTTTGTGTCTCTCTGTATGTAACACACTGTAATCACTGGATGTAGCTATTTCTATGATTGATGCTACTTTAGTCTTCTTTTCATGGACTACTATATCTGGTTTTCTCGCATCTATTTTTGATGTGTTGGTAATGGGTGATCCCATGTGATATGAACTTCATCATTTTCTATTATGCATTGTGGCTCATGCTTCCAGTGTTTTTCAGTTATGTCTGTATTGCAGTGTTTGCACAATCCCCATTGCAACAGTCTTGCCACCTTATTATGCCTTACGGTATACAGGCCCTCTGCCATTAGTGGTATCACACCCAGCAACATGATGTGAGACTGTTTCCATTTCTGTTTTACAGAACCTGCATTTGTTTGTCCTACATGTTCCAATGGACTTTGGACTGGGCCAGTAATATTAACCTTTAATCTTTTGGTTTAAATTCACCTCTCCTTAACCATTCCTGTGTCAAATCCTGATTGACATGAGGCTGTTCCAGGAGTTTTCTGTACTTGTAAGTATATGTATGTCTTTTCCACATGTATTTCTCATCTAAGCCTTCTTATTATATTCTTTCTTTTGTTTTTTTGCCACATTCATTTGCTGATTGGTTTTTGTCTACTTCTGCTTTGGTTTCTACTCCCACTTGACACCGATATGTTTCTGCTAACCCAAGCAGGGAAGCCATCTTAGATTTGCTCTCTTCATGTTTCAAAACTTTCACTATATTTGAATATGAGTAGGTCAGCAGATACGTGCAATCCTATTTTGCAGAGCTATACATGTAATCAGTTTCAAGGAGGCCCATACTTCATTCATAATGAGGAATATATCATTTTGGTCTACACTGATTTTTATATATCATTTGATGGTGCAGCATTTTCCTCATTTTCTTGTCCAGCTGATCCAATACCTTCTGGGGCCAGTCAAACACCCCAAAACTGTAAGTTAGAACAGGAAGAGCAAACTGGTTTATAGCTTGGACTTTGTTCGTAGATATTAGGGCTGTTTTTAGTATTAATTTTAGTCTTCTCTAATATTCCTTACTGAGATTTATTTGCATTTGTTCATTTTTTATTGTAGATCCTTCATCAATTCCCAAATATTTATACACTCCCTCCTGCTCAAGTCCCTTTATATCACATTCCTGTCCCAGGCTGATATTTTCTTGGTGCTGCAGCTTTCCTGCGTTAAATGTTGCTTTTGCACATTTATCAATGCCAAATGACATTTTTATATCATCTGAGAAAGTTTTTACCACTTCCAGTTGTGGTTTTAGCTCCTCATCTGATGAACTACACAGTTTAATATAATTCACAAAAAGAATATGAGAAGTCTTTGCACTTTTTTGTTGTCTGGGTTCCAAATTGTAACCATGGCCTAATCGGTTAAGTAGGTAACTAGGGTTAAGGGCAAGGCAAAGCAGTGACAGAGTCACCCTGGAATATCCCCCTTTTGAATGTTTATCCCTGGGATAATAATTTGCCCTTTATCATGGCTTTGCTGCAAAGTGGTTTGCTACAATTTCATGGTCACCGTGATGTAATTGATCAATGCAGGGTGTATCTTATACATCTGTAAGCTCTCCTTTATCCATGAATGTGGGATGTTGTCAGATGATTTTTTTTAATCTATCCATGCCATACTTAGATTCTTCCCCTTTTTACAATTCTCCATTATGACTTTATTTCTCTCAGTAGGACGTGTAATGTTACTTTTGCCAGCTTGCTTCAAGTTTGCTATTTCTGCTGCAATGTCTGACTATATGTAAATGCATTTGTACAAGTGTATATACCCAGGTTGTTGTACCTATATTTATCAGCCTATGATCATAGATGTGCCCTGTGCATTGCTGTTAGGAAGGACTGTAGCTACCTTGCCACAGCACAGTTACTGACAAACACACTTTACTGAGTGCTCTATAGCTATGTTTGTGTTGCTCCCATCTATCAAGCATTCCCACACCCAGCTACTAGGTACCCCAAGACAGTCAGCATGACAGGCACTGTTAGCATCAGATGCCACTGGCATGCAAGGTTTACAGTACTCTATGAGCTTCCTTACTAATAGCTGAGTCATCACTGCTTCTGATTTACACACCTGGTGGTCATCTCAGGATGGTTGCTTCACCCTTAGAAAACTAGAATATAGTCTGCATTGCCTTTTTACCTAGAAGATAAGTATAGACTGAGTTTTTGATTCCTCACATTAATTTATGAAATGGAAGTTGCATTTTGATATGGTCATTAGCTTCACAACGGGTGCATTTAAAATACATTTTTTCACATTTATGCTTGGAGTCTAATTTCAGCAATCTAGTCTACAACAAACCATCTAACTCTTAATATAATAAATGTATGAATCCAGCCCACTTTAAACATTGTAACACTTTGTGAGTTAAATGACATATGTGTATGTGCAGCAGAAACATAACAAATGATATGTATTTCTCAGTTTTATTTTTAGGACTTTCTGAAGGATTTTGCTTGAATAGTGGTATTAGTTAGATTAATTCAGGTTCTTTGGAATATGCAGCAATATTGATTTTCTTCTGAAAATCAGAGATTTCATGTTGGTAAATCAGCAAAGGCTTACACTTGATTGAAACAGCATTAACTAAGCAGGTGTCTGGAGCTTCCAGACTCATTTTATGAAAGTAATACTCTGCAGTATATCTCTTACGCATTCTACATAACTGTTCAGATGTCAGACTGACCCTATATTAGCAGAGAAACATTATATTGCTCAGTATTACAAAAATAACAGACAGAACCCATCATTAACTAAACTTGCCTTTTTATCTTGGGATTGTTGGGTGATTATAACCCTTGAGGTCTGGTCTTGTGGTCTGTACTGCCACAAGAATGCCTTAATAGAATCATATATTTGTTACCAGTGAATACTTCTTTATTATTCTAGAGATCAGAGCACACACTCCTTCAGTATGAACTAGTGTGCATATGAAACTGCTTGTCTAGAGGGTGGTTTGGAACAATTCACTTAAGTTTTTAAGAAAAGGGTTTCATACAAACATGATAATCATATGAATTACAACATTCAACTACATATTAGTGGCTAACTGGCTCAAAGGTCTTAACGGTTTCCTTCCTTTAGATAATCACATGTTGTTAAGGATGTTTATGAATGCTGGTAAAGCCTACAGAGAATATGAATTTGTGGGATTTCTAATGTACTGTTTGTTTTTCTGTCTGAGAGTAATTTCAGTCTTGTCAAATATAATACCTCCATTTTGAATTTTCTGTAATGCCATTAGTGCCAGTCTTACATAGCTATCACCTTGTTCTTCAGCACACACTGAAAGAACAATGACATAGTTTATTCTAACATATGAAGTTCGCTCATCTGTATTTTTCTATATCTAGCACCATGTGTGGCCCATGCAAGCCCGTATTTATACTGTAAAACTTCCAGTATGTTATTTTCATTTTTTAAACATGTATCCATCATTTAGTTCACATGCATGTCCACTATACAGTTATCCATTTTCAGGTTTAAATTCTGTAATACCTTGAATTTTAGCCATTTTCAGCATGTTTAAACCCTTTTTTTTTCTCTTTTTAAAGATAAACGTGATATGTATAACAGCTTGGACATTTATTTTTCTACCCATATTCTGTAGTAAATGTGCTAAAAGTGTCTTAATCAGGGACCAGCTGGTACCGCCATGGATCCTACTCTTGTGGTCTCTTACCTTGCCAACTTCTTTATTCCTGAGAGAAGTCTTTTGCCAAAGCAAACTATCTAACTTTACTTGACTCACCTACTGTATTCTCTTGTATCCATTGTTAAATCAAATTCCATTCTCCTATCCACAGATGTAATATTAGCCTTCAGAACTACAGCTAAATATAAGACTGTATACTATTTATATATGGAAATGAGCTTGTGTTACTGTCATCTACTTGTTCAAGTTTAAACTGAATATTCACACTATCTCTGGTTCTGGGTATGTGTATGGGGGTATATGGAGGGTGCATTTCTACTAGTTCCCCTGTGAGCTTTGAGGAGAAAAGCATCAAGAGAATTTTGCTTTCAGTCAGGCCTAGCCAATTTGACACCAGTTCCCATCTCTAAGGAAGAAATGTCAATTCTGATGTTTCATATTATTTACATATGTTGATGTGTTACTCATACTTATGCTGAGGTGATGAACATGCTTATTTAACTGGTTCAGCTATAAATTAGTTATTTTCTTATCCATATTTTGGCAGTTTCTATATGTTTTGTAGCCCCTCCCCGTCATTTACATTCACTTGGTCATAGATACTCTGTTATGTTCTGTTATAAATGTGCAGATGAAATAAAATGAGACTCTCACAATTGTTGGTTACCAACATTACAATGTTACAACAAACTGAAAAGAAAAAACAACTGAAGAAAGTACCAAGATGCTAAAAAATCTTTAATGATTAAGCACTTTAGACCACTAAGGTTTTCTTCTGAACACTTTCTTACATTGTTGACTCCTTTAGTATGTTCTATTATAAGCAATAATTTTGGTGTTAGAAGTTTTGTTTTTCCTTGTCTTTATGTTTTATGTATGGACACATGCCAATACTAGACATTTTGGTGTAACATCGCCACTATTGTACTAACAGCATACATATCTCCTCAATTATACATTTTATTATTTAAAAAGAATTGGTTACTTTTTCAGTCAGAGCTACATACAGGTTTTCATGAGGAAAATGACTAGCTTCTGATACCAGAATAAAATGTAATAAGCTTCACAGTCTACACATATAATCATATACTTCTAAAACACCATGCAAAGTAGTGCATTTATTTTTGTCAAATGGCTGTGTGAAGAAAACAGTCTGAATAGGTACTGCATCTTGACAAGTTAAATCTATTTGGTCTTTAGGTTTCAAGTTGGTGGCAAAGCTGTAGTATGTATGCTTATCAGGTCATTCAAATCAGGTTACACTTCAAGTTTAGATTCATGCTTTTATTAGCTGGTACACCCATTGTATTTATAGGTTCATAGGTATATCCTAAGCTAATGACTACCAGGGCTTTTATAAGCCTAGCTAGGAAGTTTCTAGAGGATATGTGGGGATGGAGGTATGTTATTTTGGGCATTAAGGTCTGCCCCTGTCTATCAGAGACATGCGGTCCAAACCAGGGGTGAATTTCCAGTTTCCCATCCATTGGTAAAGGGTATGCTTAAACAGGGTCAGTGATGGATTCTGCATGGATGGGAAGCCTGCTCCAGAGCTAGGGGATCCTCTGAGGCACATCTGTTTTGCCAACATACCTTATTTATGTCCCAGGCAAAAACTCAAGACTAGCGAAGCATCGTGGCCTGTTGAGCATGTCACCCAGGCAGATCCAGTATCTGTCTGCCTGGAATGACATGCTCGGCAGGCCACGATGCTTCACCAGAGATGGCCTGCATATGTCATCCCTGGGATTCAGAATATTGGCCAAGGGTCTGACCACCCATATAGTGCCATTTTTAGGAAAGTCTTAAAAAACAAACCCACCACCATAAGAACTACAGGAAACAAAAAACTGAGGGCAATGTTACTCAATGATAGGAGTCTAAACCTCAAAATGCACTCACTCGAGGCACTCCTCAAAATGAAGAACATCGATATCTGTGCAGTGACTCAGACCTGGTTCAGGACTCTCGAGAGCACCCCAGCACTACCAGGCTATAACTCATTCCACATCTGTGAGGCCCCAAAAGTACCTCACCAAGAGGATCGCTGGCCTCAAACAATTGCCACAAAACATGGACCAAAACACAAAGGGCGGAGGCGTGTCCATATTCATCAAGGATATCTATACCTCCAGGCTAGTTGCAAAATACAATGCCTCTGAAATCATCCAAGTGCAACTAACCCAGGGCAAAAACCCAGTCCAAATTGTAGCTTGTTATAGATCCCCCACCTTGACCCAGGACGCTCACTCCTCATTCCTGGGGACATTGGAAAAAATGAGGGTCCAACCAAACACCATAATACTGGGCAATTTCAACTACCCAAACATTAAATGGGAAAACTACTCCTGTACTAACTCCCCGGCTCAATGATTCCTGGAGTTCATAAACTCTAATGCCCTGGATCAACTTGTCAATGCTCCAACCAGGGGAAACAATATTCTGGACCTGGTCATTACCAACATGGGTGACCAATGCTCAATGCCTGAGATCAACTCCTCACTGATTAGATCAGACCATAAACTAATCACCCTAGATATCCACATCCTGACCCCACCCCCACACAAGGAGACCATCGTAAAAGATTTTTCCAAAGTGAACTTCACGCTTCTCAAAACTGAGGTGACCAACTTCGACACACGCCGGCAGATGGATAACTCAGTCAATACAGTCACGACTGCTGAATCCTACACAAATGCACTCTACAAGCATCTCCATGAGTGCATGGATCATGCTATCCCCAACAAAACCAAGACGGTATCCTCCAAAAAAAGGAAGCCGATCTGGTGGTCCCCTGCCATTAACAAACTCTACAAAAGAAGGAAGAAACTGTTACAAAAGAGGGTAAAAACCCAGGTATGGAGAAACTCGCTGACGAGCCTCAGTAAGAAACTAAGATCTGTTATAAAATCCTCCAAAGCTAATTTTGAAATAAAAATTGCCACGGATTCCAAAGACAACCACAAGGCATTCTTTAGCTATGTCAAGAATCTCCATGGCAACACCCCAATCTGCACCGAGCTACAACAGAATGGCACAAAATATACAGAGCCAACTGATATTGCCAACATATTGGCAGATAGGTTCAGTGCTAACTTTACTCCCCCCTCACCCCTCAAAGGGCCCATAACTATACCAGATGGTTGCGGAGTTCCGGCAATCACAAACACACAGGTAAAAACGGCACTCTCTAAAGCAAAAAGCACAGCATCCATGGGACCAGACAAAATCCCAGGCTGCGTCTCCATGGCAACACCCCAATTTGCACCGAGCTACAACAGAACGGCACAAAATATACAGAGCCAACTGATATTGCCAACATATTGGCAGATAGGTTCAGTGCTAACTTTACTCCCCCCTCACCCCCCAAAGGGCCCATAACTATACCAGATGGTTGTAGAGCCCGGCAGTCACAAACACACAGGTAAAAACAGCACTCTCTAAAGCAAAAAGCACAGCATCCATGGGACCAGACAAAATCCCAGGCTGTGTCTTACACAAACTCCAAAATGAACTAGCCCCCGACCTAAAATCCAAGTTCAAACACAGCCTCACTACAGGCTATGTGCCCACAGAATGGTACACAGCAATGGTTATCCCATTCCACAAAAGAGGAACCACCACATACCATGGAAACTATAGACCTATTAGCCTGACAAGCCTAGTCTGCAAGGCCAAGGAGCGTATCATCATGGAACTCATAATGAAAGATATAGGTAGCCTCCAAACTCTGGATGCTACCCAATTCGGATTTGTAAAAGGTAGGTCATGTCTCCTAAACCTGGTAGACTTCTTTGAAACAGTTACAAAGGCCATAGATGAGGGCAAGGTAGTCCACACAGCCTACCTGGACCTCGCTAAAGCCTTTGACACTATCCCTCATTCAGGAATCATTGATAAACTCACCAACCTTAACATAAACCTACATCACGAGATGGGTGGCCAACTGGCTCACAGACAGAACCCACACGGTAAGAGTTGCTGACTTCAGATCCGACTCCAAACCAGTGGCAAGTGGAGTACCCCAGGGTTCAGTCTTGGGACCCCTCCTGTTCGGTATATACTTCTCTGAAGTGCAGGCAAACACCAAGGGTCTATGTCTAACCAAGTTTGCAGATGACTGCAAACTGGGTGCCATTATCAATTCCCCCACCGACATAGACATCCTGCAAAAGGGCCTCACTGACACTGACACCTGGTGTCAAAATCATGGCCTCAAACCAAATGCCAAAAAGTGCATTATTATCCCCTTTGGCAAAAACACGGTACGCATGAATTACCAAATAGGGGGAAGTTCACTTAACACAGAAAGTGTGATAAGAGACCTTGTGACCCAAGTGGATAGTAACCTCTCCTTTGATAACCACATTGCCACAGGTCAGGAAATCTTTCTACATGGCCCACTTAATCACAAAAGGGTTCGCATCTAGAAATAAAGAAGTCATCGTTCCCCTCTACTCATCACTTATCAGACCCCTCATTGAATACAATGCCCCATTTGGGATGTACCTCACAAGACACCTACAACAACTTGAGAGGCCCCAAAAGTACCTCACCAAGAGGATCGCTGGCCTCAAACAATTGCCCTATGCCGACCGGCTCAAGAAACTCAAACTATACTTGGTCGCATACCGCTTACTCCACGGAGACCTCTGTTTGACATACAAAGCTATGTCAAACCTGGAATTATTGGACATGCTCCACTTGAAGAAGATGTTTTAAAAAGGCACAGTGTATATAATCCCCCCCTCCACCATGATATTATGAATTTTGAAAATTGTCTTATAAAGAGAATTAGAAGTGAATATAATTATGATAAGAAACAGTATGAGAGTAATTTAACAGACAAAGAAAATGAATTACTCAATGAGCTTAGTGAAAATGATAGAATCCGGGTGATGAAACCCAACAAAGGTGGAGGAGTGGTCCTTAAGGACCAGTGGGATTATACGAACAGAATGCTTGAAATACTTAACAATGACAACAGTTATACATTAGTTTCTAGAAATGAAATAAATATTTCTTACAGAAAATTTGATTATATTATAGATGACAATTTATCACAGGGTCTCATTGATATAGATTTACACAATTTTTTGAAAGTAAGTAAACCAGTCATTCCTGCTATATTTGGTATACCAAAGATTCACAAATTTATTCAGAACCCTCCTGTGAGGCCCATTGTCTCATCCCAAGGATCAAAAACTCAACCTTTGGCCATATATGTAGATACAAAATTGAAGAAATTTTATACAAAATATCCACATATTTTAGTGGATTCTTGGGATTTTTTACAAAAAGTTGGCAAAGACCCATATGGTGATGGAATGAGGTTCATCACTATTGATGTGAAAGATTTATTTTCTGTTATACCGCATTTGGGGGGT